>NW_027650384.1:0-60000 GCF_965287045.1 Carcharhinus amblyrhynchos
CTCACAGCGCCAGGGACCCGGGTTCGATTCCCGGCTTGGGTCACTGTCTGTGTGGAGTCTGTACATTCTCCCTGTGTCTGCGTGGCTTTCCTTTGGGTGCTCTGGTTTCCTCCCATGGTCCAAATGATGTACAGATTAGATTGATTGGCTGTGCTAAATTTTCCAGGTGGAAGAGAGAATGTCCAAGGTGCGTGGGGGGGGTCCTTCATTCTGCTGGCTGCTTTTCCCCAGGCAGCGGGAATGTAGACAGAGTCAATGGATGGGAGGCTGGTTTGTGTGATGGATTGGGCTACATTCACAACCTTTTGTAGTTTCTTGCGGTCTTGGGCAGAGCAGGAGCCCAGACCAAGCTGTGATACAACCAGAAAGAATGCTCTCTATGGTGCATCTCTAAAAGTTGGTGAGAGTTGTAGTGGACATGCCAAATTTCCTTAGTCTTCTGAGAAAGTAGAGGCGTTGGTGGGGCTTTCTTAACAATAGTGTCGGCATGGGGGAACCAGGACAGATTGTTAGTGATCTGGACACCTAAAAACTTGAAGCTCTCGACCCTTTCTACTTTGTCCCCATTGATGTAGACAGGGGCATGTTCTCCTCTACACTTCCTGAAGTCCTGCAGGAGTGAGATGGGCAGGGGGTTTGAGGGGAGCAGAGAATGAGGGATCTCAGTAAGATTGTGCATTCCGATAGCACCTTTCACCAGCTCAGGTGCCTGCTGAGTGAAATCCTTTTGCAAATGCAGTCCCTGCCATAATGTAGAAAATATGGCAGCTAGTTTGTGCACAGCAAGATCCCACAAATGTAATAATGAACCCCCTTCAGTGAGGGAGCCTCCGTTTAATGTCACTTTTGAAAGGTTGGTCCGTCAACAGACCTGACCCTCTGACAGTGCGGCACTCCCTCAGCACTGACCCTCTGACAGTGCGGCGCTCCCTCAGCACTGACCCTCTGACAGTGCAGCACTCCCTCAGCACTGACCCTCTGACAGTGCGGCACTCCCTCGGCACTGACCCTCTGACAGTGCGGTGCTCCCTCGGCACTGACCCTCTGACAGTGCGGCGCTCCCTCGGCACTGACCCTCTGACAGTGCGGCGCTCCCCTCGGCACTGACCCTCTGACAGTGCGGCGCTCCCTCGGCACTGACCCTCTGACAGTGCGGCGCTCCCTCGGCACTGACCCTCTGACAGTGCGGCGCTCCCTCGGCACTGACCCTCTGACAGTGCGGCGCTCCCTCGGCACTGACCCTCTGACTGTGCGGCGCTCCCTCGGCACTGACCCTCTGACAGTGCGGCGCTCCCTCGGCACTGACCCTCTGACAGTGCGGCGCTCCCTCGGCACTGACCCTCTGACAGTGCGGCGCTCCCTCGGCACTGACCCTCTGACAGTGCGGCGCTCCCTCGGCACTGACCCTCTGACAGTGCGGCGCTCCCTCGGCACTGACCCTCTGACAGTGCGGCGCTCCCTCGGCACTGACCCTCTGACAGTGCGGCGCTCCCTCGGCACTGACCCTCTGACAGTGCGGCGCTCCCTCGGCACTGACCCTCTGACAGTGCGGCGCTCCCTCGGCACTGACCCTCTGACAGTGCGGCGCTCCCTCGGCACTGACCCTCTGACAGTGCGGCGCTCCCTCGGCACTGACCCTCTGACAGTGCGGCGCTCCCTCGGCACTGACCCTCTGACAGTGCGGCGCTCCCTCGGCACTGACCCTCTGACAGTGCGGCACTCCCTCAGTAGTGACTCTGACAGTGCGGCACTCCCCTCAGTAGTGACTCTGACAGTGTGGCACTCCCTCAGCACTGACCCTCTGACAGTGCGGCGCTCCCTCAGTACTGACCCTGTGACAGTGCGGCACTCCCTCAGCACTGACCCTCTGACAGTGCGGCGCTCCCTCAGTACTGACCCTCTGACAGTGCGGCACTCCCTCAGTAGTGACTCTGACACTGCGGCACTCCCTCAATAATGGTATCGCATTTTAATTTAGTTTTATACGTTTCCTTTAATGCTTGCCTTCCTGTTACAATGCCTCTTTAAGTGATTATTAATTTGCTTATTAGTTTATTTCCAACAACACTCAAGAAGTTCAATATCATCCAGGACAAAGCAGCCTTTCTTGATTGGCACCCCATCCACAAATTCCACCATCGACCCTCAGTGACAGCTGTGTGTACCATCTACAAGATGCACTGCAGCGACTCACCAAAGATCCTTAGACAGCACCTTCCAAACCCAGGACCACTTCCATCCAGAAGGACAAGGGGCAGCAGATACCTGGGGAACACCCCCACCTGCAAGTTCCCCTCCGAGTCTCTCACCATCCTGACTGGGAAGTATATCGGCCTTTCCTTCACCGTCACTGCGTCAAAATCCTGGAATTCCCTCCGTAACGGCATTGTCAACCCCCAGAACGTGGACTGCTGCGATTCAAGGAGGCAGCTCACTCCCACCTTCTCAAGGGGCAACTAGAGATGGGCAATAAATACTGGCCCAGCCAGCGAGGCCCATGGTATGCCCCTCATTATTTTATACACCTCTGGACACTTTTGTATCTCTCCCTGCTCACCTTAAACTATGCCCTCCAGTTTTAGACTCCCCTACCTTTGGGAGTTACGTAACGCTGCGCTCTGTAAGTAAACCAACTATGGAGGAAAGGATTTGCGATCGGTTTTGTACTTTATATTCCACGTTTAAGTTTAATTATTAGTGTCACAAGTCAACTTACATTAACACTGCAATGAAGTTACTGTGAAAATCCCTAGTCATCACGCTCTGGCGCCTATTCGGGTAACAGTGAGGCAGAATTTAGCACGGCCAATGCACCCCAACCAGCACATCTTTCGGACTGTGGGAGGAAACCGGAGCACCCGGAGGAAACCCACACAGACACAGGAAGAATGTGCAGACTCCGCACAGACAGTGAACTGAGTCAGGAGTCGAACGCGGGTCCCTGGCACTGTGAGGCAGCAGTGCTAACCCACTGTGCCACCCTTGCCAAGGGATGGACTTACCAGGTCTGCCAGCTCGATTATCAGTAAATCATTCTCTTCGCTGCTATGAGTTTTTAAATTGAGGAGTTTGCCTCCCTATTTGAGCAACTTTTACCTTGACTGAGGGTCACATCTTCTTCAGTTTCCCAAAGTGGGATTTGCCGAGCTCCTGGCCCATTGTCCAGACAGTCAGAACAGGAGCAGGAGTTAGTGTTATCCACTAGGCTAATGTTCTGGGGGACCCGCGTTCGAATCCCGCCACAGCAGACGGCGGAATTTGAATTCAATTTTAAAAACATCTAGACTTAAGAATCTCCTGATGACCCATTGTCAGAAAAGCCCATCTGGTTCCCTTTAGGGAAGGAAATCTGCCGTCCTTACCCCGGTCTGGCCTACATGTGACTCCAGAGCCACAGCAATGTGGTTGACTCTCAACTGCCCTCCAAGAGTGACCAGGGATGGGTAATAAATGCTGGCCCAGCCAGTGACGCCCATGTCCCAGGAGTGAATTAAAACAAAGATAAGATGGCCATTCAGCCCCTCCAGAGGACAGTTCTGCCATTTTGTTTCTGAAGATCTGGCGCAGTTATGGTGGTCATGATGTGGAGATGCCGGCTGGGGTAAAAACAGTGAGAAGTCTCACAACACCAGCTTAAAGTCCAACAGGTTTATTTGTAGCAAACGCCACAAGCTTTCAGAACAGGCTGTCCCTTCGTCAGGTGGGTGGGAGTTCTGATCACAAACAGGGCACAAAGACACAAATTCAATTTACATGAATACTGGTTGGAATGCGAGTCTTTACGGCTAATCACGTCTTAAAGGGACAGACAATGTGAGTGGAGAGAGCGTTAAGCACAGGTTAAAGAGATATGTATTGTCTCCAGACAGGACAGTAAGTGAGATTTTGCAAGCCCAGGCAAGTCGTGGGGATTACAGATAGTGCGACATGAACCCAGGATCCCAGTTGAGACCGTCCTCGTGTGTGTGGAACTTGGCTATCAGTTTCTGCTCAGCAACTCTGCGCTGTCACGTGTCGTGAAGGCCACCTTGGAGAATGTTTACCCAAAGATCAGAGGCCGAATGCCCGTGACCGCTGAAGTGTTCACCAACAGGAAGGGAACAGTCTTGCCTGGTGATTGTCGAGCAGTGTTCATTCATCCATTGTCGTAGCGTCTGCATGGTCTCCCCAGTGTACCATGCCTCAGGACATCCTTTCCTGCAGCGTATCAGGTAGACAACATTGTCATTCATCCGTTGTCGAAGCAGTCACAGTCATCTCGCCAGGGCCGTCCCCACACCCCCACTTCTTGCCTTCAAACAACCGCACAACCTCAAACATACCATTGTCCGCAGGAAACTACCCAGCCTTCAGGGGAACAGTGACCACGACACCACACCACACTGCCACAGCAACCTCTACGAGACATGCTGGATCATCGACACGGATGCCATCATGTCATGTGAGAATACCATCCACCAGGTACATGGCACATATTCTTGCAACTCAGCCAACATTGTCTACCTGCAGGAAAGGATGTCCCGAAGCATGGTACATTGAGGAGACCCTGCAGACGCTACAACAATGGATGAATGAACACTGCTCGACAATCACCAGGCAAGACTGTTCCCTTCCTGTTGGTGAACACTTCAGCGGTCACGGGCATTCAGCCTCTGATCTTTGGGTAAGCCTCCAAGGTGGCCTTCACAACACACAACAGCGCAGAGTCGCTGAGCAGAGACTGATAGCCAAGTTCCACACACATGAGGACAGCCTCAACCAGGATCTTGGGTTCATGTCACACTGTCTGTAACCCCCATGACTTGCCTGGCCTTGTAACATCTCACTTACTGTCCTGTCTGGAGACAACACACATCTCTTAAACCTGTGCTTAACACTCTCTCCACTCACATCGTCTGTACCTTTAAGACTCGGTTAGCTGTAAAGACTCACATCCCAATCGTTATTCATGTAAATTGAGTTTGTGTCTTTATATGCCACATTTATGATTAGAACTCCCACCCACCTGATGAAGGAGCAGCACTCCAAAAGCTAGTGGCGTGTGCTACCAAATAAACCTGTTGGACTTTAACCTGCTGTTGTGAGACTTCTTGCTGTTACGATGGGCCCAGAGAATGCCCCCCCGCTCCCAGATATCGGACCGCCCAACCAGTAGGCTCCACACAAAATAAAAACACCTCAGACAAAGGAGACTATTTTGCAAGAGTTTATTGCCAGGCGGTGCAGCAGTGGGATGGAGGGAGAAGGAAAGCAGGTACAGGGGATGAATCAGATAGAGGGGTGAGGTGGGGGACAAGGAGGAGCTGGCATGGGATAGGTTGGTGCAGTGGGTGGGGGGAATGTGGAGTTGGGTTCATAGAATCAAGGAACATTTACAGCAAGTGGCCACTCGGCCCATTGAATCAAGCCCCACCCCAACTAATCTCACAATTGAGCCTTGTATCTGGTGCGTCCAGAAAACCCATGCTGCTGTTCCTGATTTTTTTTTGGAGCGGGGCAGCTAAAGGCCGAGGTACTATTGTCTTTGAAGAAGGCCTGGTTGAAATCAATTTCGGTTCCCTGGATACGGATATCCTGCATACATCCCGAGTAATAGAACCAGCCGTGTCCCACTGTGTCCAGTGCTGGAGTGGGAAAACATCAAAGCACAGATACTTCACTTGTCCTGTCACTAAACCTCATACACACCACCCTGCCCATAACCCCGTCCAGACCCAACACCCCCTCCCTATCTCTGTAACCCCCTCCACCCCCTCCCTATCTCTGTACCCCCCTCCACCCCTACACCCACTCCCTATCTCTGAAACCCCCTCCACCCCCTCCCTATCTCTGTAACCTCCTCCAGCACCTACAACCCTCCCTATCTCTGTAACCTCCTCCAGCCCCTACAACCCTCCCTATCTCTGTAACCTCCTCCAGCCCCTTTACACCCCTCCCTATCTCTGTAACCTCCTCCAGCCCCTTTACACCCCTCCCTATCTCTGTAACCTCCTCCAGCCCCTCTACACCCCCTCCCTATCTCTGTAACCTCCTCCAGCCCCTCTACACCCCCTCCCTATCTCTGTAACCTCCTCCAGCCCCTTTACATCCCTCCCTATCTCTGTAACCTCCTCCAGACATACAAACCTCCCTATCTCTGTAACTTCCTCTAGCCCCACAACCCTCCCTATCTCCCTAACCTTCTCCAGCCCTTACACCCCCTCCCTATCTCTGTAACCTCCTCCAGCCCCTACAACCCTCCCTACCTCTGTAACCTCCTCCAGCCCCTACAACCCTCCCTACCTCTGTAACCTCCTCCAGCCCCTGCAACCCTCTCTATCTCTGTAACTTTCTCTAGCCCCTACACCCCACCCTATCTCTGTAACCCCCTCCAGCACCTACAACCCTCCATATCTCTGTAAGCTCCTGCAGCCCCTTTACACCCCTCCCTATCTCTGTAAGCTCCTGCAGCCCCTTTACACCCCTCCCTATCTCTGTAACCTCCTCCAGCCCCTTTACACCCCTCCCTATCTCTGTAACCTCCTCCAGCCCCTTTACACCCCTCCCTATCTCTGTAATGTCTTCCAGACCCTATAATCCTCCCTCTCTTTGTGTTCTTACCTGGAAGGCCCCCTAGAAACAGCAAGGTGTCTTTCTTGAACCAGGATGTTTTCAGCGCGGCGAAGGCAGTCGCGTCCACACTGCGACGCCCTCTTTTATCCCCGATTTGCAATGTTGCCTCACTCTCTGTGATGGTAATGCTCAGGACTTGCCCATTGCACAGTCTGGCGGGCCCTCGGATGCTGATAAGCGTGCTGTCTCCCAGGATCAGTTTAAAGTGCTGAGGAGTGAACAGAGACTGGGGGTTGGTCAGCGCTGCGGAAATGGAGAGTGGCCGCAGGGTTGGAGCTGCAGCATCGAGTGTTGGACATCCATGGATTAGATCGCCAACTGTGACTGGTCCCAATCTTGGAGATGTCCTCACACGGCCGCCCTTGCATCCCCTCCCCACAATCCCACCCAGCACCCGCCATTTTATCGCCAACACACCCACCACCACAGCAGCGCAGTTTCCTATTGGAAAACTCCCGTCACTAATTGGTTAACGTCACTTGGCGGTCATCCTCATTATGAAAGTTCTGCCTCTTCATGCAGCACCTTCCAGACCACAATGACTCATAGATTCCCTACAGTGTAGATAGGGACCATTTGGCCCATTGTGTCAGTGCCGACAGAGCATCCCACCCAGGACCCTTCCCCGTAACCCCACATATTTATCCCACTAATCCGCCCCAACCTGCACGTAGAGCCGTAGAGGTTTACAGCATGGAAACAGGCCCTTCGGCCCAACTGGTGCATGCTGCCTATTTTTTAAACCCCCAAGCTGATCCCAAGCATTTGGCCCATATCCCTCTGTACCCATCGTACCCATGTAACTGCCTAAATGCCTTTTAAAAGACAAAATTGTACGCGCCTCTACTACTACCTCTGGCAGCTCGTTCCAGACACTCACCACCCTCTGTGTGAAAAAAAATTTCCCCTCTGGACACTTCTGTATCTCCCCCCTCTCACCTTAAACCTGTGCTCTCTAGTTTTAGACTCCCTTACCTTTGGGAAAAGATATTGACTATCTCGCCGATCTGTGCCCCTCATTATTTTATAGACCTCTATAAGATCACTCCTCAGCCTCCTACGCTCCAGAGAAAAAAGTCCCAGT
Organism: Carcharhinus amblyrhynchos; assembly: GCF_965287045.1. Lineage (NCBI taxonomy): Eukaryota > Metazoa > Chordata > Chondrichthyes > Carcharhiniformes > Carcharhinidae > Carcharhinus > Carcharhinus amblyrhynchos. The sequence goes on from NW_027650384.1 coordinate 7,697, forward strand.
CTATCCAGCCTCTCCTTATAATTCAAACCATCACGTCCCGGTAGCATTTGGGTAAATCTTTTCTGCACTCTTTCGAGCTTAATAATATCCTATCTATAATAGGATGACCAGAACTGTACACAGTATTCCAAGTGTGGCCTTACCAATGTCTTGTACAACTTCAACAAGACGTCCCCAACTTCTGTGTTCAAAGTTCTGACCAATGAAACCAAGCATGCCGAATGCCTTCTTCACCACTCTGTTCACCTGTGTCTCCACTTTCAAGGAGCTATGAACATCTTTAGACTCTAAGGCGCAATTTAGCACGGCCAATCCACCTAACCTGCACATCTTTGGATTAACCAATGTGCCACCCTCACTCCCTGAAGTCGGCCAACAAGCGAGGGGACAGTCTGGGATACCTCTGCTGTGAGAAGGGGGGCAGTTAACCCCCTCAATGAGGCTTTCCTCTCCAGGTTTAGTGGGAGATGGTGGTACTGGACTATTAACCCAGAGGCCCGTGTTAGTGCTCCAGGGACCCAGGTTTGAATCCCACCATGGCAACTGGTGGAATTTAAATCCGATTAATAAAAACTGGAATTGGAAGCCAGGGTGGGATTTTCCAAAGCCGGGAAATCCTGCCTGAGGTCAACGGAGCTTTGCATGGTCCATCCCCCCCGCATCACTCCCGCACCCCCCCCCCCAACCCCGCTACGATTCCCATAGGAAAACTCCCCCCCTCTGACAGTGACAACTATCATCATTGTCAGTGATGTCCCTTTCGGGAAGGAGATCTGCCGTACTTACCCGTCTGGCCTACATGTAACTCCAGAGCCCACCACAAAATGTGGTCGACTCTCAACTGCCCCCTGAAATGTCCGACTAAGACACTGATAAGACCATAAGACATAGGAGCAGAATGAGGCCACTTGGCCCATTGAGTCTGCTCCACCGTTCAATAATGGCTGATATTTTCCTCATCCCCCATTCTCCTGCCTTTTTCCCATAACCCCTGATCCCCTTATTAATCAAGAACCTATCTATCTCTGTCTTAAAGACACTCAATGACCCGGCCTCCACAGCCTTCTGTGGCAATGAGTTCCACACATTCCCCACTCTCTGACTGAAGAAATTCCTCCTCATCTCTGTTTTAAAGGAGCGTCCCTTCAGCCTGAGGTTGTGCCCTCTGGTTCCAGTTTTTCCTACTAGTGGAAACATCCTCTCCATGTCCACACTATCCAGGCCTCACAGTATCCTGTAAGTTTCAATAAGATCCCCCTCATCCTTCTAAACTCCAATGTGTACAGACCCAGAGTCCTCAACCGTCCCTCATACGACAAGTTCTTCATTCCAGGGATCATTCTTGTGAACCTCCTCTGGACCCTTTCCAAGGCCAGCACATCCTTCCTTCGATACGGGGCCCAAAACTGCTCACCATACTCCAAATGGGGTTTGACCAGAGCCTTATACAGCCTCAGAAGTCCATCCCTGCTCTTGTATTCTAGCCCTCTCAACATGAATGCTAACATTACATTTGCTTTCCTAACTGCCAACTGAACCTGCACGTTAACCTTAAGAGAATCTTGAACAAGGACTCCCAAATCCCTTTGTGTTTCTGATTTCCTAAACATTCCCCATTTTAGAAATAGTCTACGCAGTTCAAGGAGCAATTAGAATTGGCCACACCTGGAGTATTGTGTGCAGTTTTGGTCTCCTTATCTGAGGAAGGATGTCCTTGCTATAGAGAGAGTACAGTGAAGGTTTACCAGACGGATTCCTGGGATGGCAGGGCTGTCATATGAGGAAAGGCTAAGTTGGTTAGGATTATATTCGCTGGAGTTTGGAAGAGTGAGAGGGAATCTCATCTTATAAAATTCTAACAGTGTTAGACAAGAATGTTCCCGATGGTGGGGGGAGTCCAGAACTAGGGGATCAGAGTTTGAGGATAAGGGGTAAACCTTTTAGAACTGAGGTGAAGAGAAATTTCTTCACCCAGAGGGTGGTGGATGTGTGGAATTCACTCTCACAGAAAGAAGTTGAGGCCAAAACGTTGTGTGATTTCAGGAAGGAATTAGATATCGCTCTTGGGGCTAAAGGGATTGAGGGATATCGGGGGGAAGGATAGAATCTGGATATTGAATTTGATGATCAGCCATGATCAAAGTGAATGGTGAAGCAGCCTGGAAGGGCCGAATGGCCTCCTCCTGCTTCTAGTTTCTCTGTTTCTAAATGCTGGCCCTTTTAGTGATGCCCAAACACCCCCTCCCTCCCCCCCCCCCCCCACCGTTGAGAGAGTTTACAGGAAGGGTTACCCACCTCGTGCCTGTCCTGCGGAGTGAAGTGAAGCTTCACAAGCGGGCGGTGGTCTCCTGTCAATAAGGCCATGACCAGACCACTGTGCTTCGTGGGGCGTATCAGCACTGAGAAGCTCAGGGACCAGTCCTGAGAGTCCGAGTCGTTATGGATATCTGCAAACGGCAAACCATGTTGTGTTGGGGGTCTGAGCCAGGACGCGTAGTAACTACCTCACCGTGCACTCGTACAACCTCGGGCAAGATCTCATGGACACCACAAAATGTGTCACAGCCGATGTAGGGTTCAACCTCTCCCGCCCCCATCTCCCCCTTCCTACCATCCACCACCCGCCACCCCGCCCACCCCCCCCACCGCGCCCCCAGCCATACATCACACCTTCCCCTGAACAGTAATCACTGTTGCAGTGTTGAAATTGCAGGAGCAAGTTTGTGCACTGCATGATCCCACAAGCAGCAATGGGATAAGGTGCAAAGTTGAGTGATAGATATCAGCCCCAGGACATCCTGGGAGAAGGCCAGCTACCCCCCTCACCTCACAAACAACACCGCCCCCACCATCACCCCACTTCCCCCCACTGCTCTCCCACACGCCTCACAAACAACAACCCCCACCATCATCCCACTCCCCCCCATCAATCACCCACCCACTCTCTCACAACCAGCAGTCCCCCCCACACTCCTCCATCGCTCTCCCAAACCCCCTCAATCAACACCCTCCACCATCACCCACACTCCCCCATCACTCTTCCACCAACCCCCACAACCAATACCTCCGCACCATTCGCCCCCTCCACCATCGCTCATCCACCTCCCCCACAACCAACAGCAGACCCCACCCATACCTCCCCCAACACTTTCCCACCCCCCCCACAACGAACACCTCCCCACCATCGCTCCACTCCCCCCTCGCTCTCCCAAACCCCCCCACAACCAATAGCCCCCCCGACCATCAACCACACTTCCCCATCGCTCTCCCACCCACCCCCACCTTCACCTCCATCACTCTCCCATCCCCCCATAACCAACCACCCCTCCACTATTACCCCACTTCCCCATCGCTCTCTCAACACCCCCCCAACACCTACACCCCCCATCACTCTTCCAAAACCAACACCACCCCCCCCCACCATTACCACACTCCCCCATCGCTCACCCATTCCCCTCCAACCTACAGCCCCCAACCACCCCCTTCCCTCCCTGTTAGAATATAACCGGTGACAACTTTGTATCGGACGTAATGTGACCAGTGGGAGCAGGATGTAAGGGTCAGCTGACCCAGTGAACTGTGGAACCAATGAAAGAGTGATGTGATAGTCTGCTGACTAGCTGATTCGCTCTCAGTAAGGAACTATGGTGAATTGTGGGGAGCTTGGAGTGGCCCAGGGAAAGGCCCCGAGTTTGGAGTAATGAAGTTTCATTATTAAACCCATTCATTGATTTATTAGTTGGAGTAAACTTTGTTGTACTTTCATTAGCTGCATTTTGAAGAGTTCCTTCTGAAGAAACATTCCCACCCCATTCCTCACAATGGCCTTGTGGTATAATCGCCAGACTATTAATCCAGAAACTCAGCTAATGTTTCTGGGGGACCCGGATTCGAATCCCGCAACAGCAGACGGTGGAATTTGAATTCAATAAAAAATATCTGGAATTAAGTATCTGCTGATGATCCATTGTCAGAAAAACCTATCTGGTTCCTTTAGGGAAGGAAATCTGCCATCCTTACCCCGGTCTGGCCTACATGTGACTCCAGAGCCACAGCAATTGGCGACGAGGGATGGGCAATAAATGCTGGCCCAGCCAGCGACACCTGTGTCCCAGGAATGAATTAAAAAAGAAACATCTTCTTCCAATGGGAGACTCAAGGGGAAGGTTTGAGTTGGGGGGGGCGGGGAATGTGTGGGATGGTCGGGCAAAGACGGGAGGAGCTGAGGGGGAAAGGGTAGGGGAGGACTGGTGATTGCTCTTACCACTGCTCCTGAAGACAGCCATTCCCGATCCCCTGAAGAAGGATCCGGGCATGATGTTGTCATGACACTGCACGTTGGGATTCTTGGCCACTTTTTCCATGATCCACGAAGTATTCTGATGCAGCCAGTTCCAGTTTGTGATGCAGGCGTCCAATGGATGTTTGAGCTGAACGGGATCGAGAGGAAGGGTCGTCAGCTCACCCGCCATCACCAATCACCCCGTCGCACCCCCACCCACCCCCACCCCCCAACACCCTCCCCCTCCCCAGACCCCACTCGCAGAGACCCCCATCTCGGACTGCCCTGGATCACAACCGCCATCCTGGGAGAAGATTCCCCACCAAGTCCCCAGCGCAGGAGCAGTCCGTTCACCCGCCGTGCCAATTCTAGCTCCGAGTCCCACTCCCACCCCGGCGTTCCCACCACCACCCTCCCCCTCCACCGCCACCCCCTCACAGCTTTCCCCCCATCTCGCATTATCCAGTTGCCTTTGGAAAGTTCCTGTTGAATCTGCTTCCGCCTCCCCTTCAGGCAACGCCTTCCAGATCACCGCAACTCGCTGTGAGAATAAAATACTCTCCCCTGTCCCGTCATAGAAACTAGAAGTAACAGGAGGCCATTCGGCCCTTCCATCCTGCTCCACCATTCATGGCTGACCATCAAATTCAATATCCTGATCTCCCCTCCCCCCCACGTCGATCCCTTTAGCCCAAAGAGCTATGTCTAATTTCTTCCTGGAATCTCACAATGTTTTGGCCTCAACTACTTCCTGTGGGAGTGAATTCCACACATTCACCACCCTCTGGGTGAAGAAATTTCCCCTCATCTCAGTCCGAAAAGGTTTAACCATTATCCTCAAACTATGACCCCTAGTCATAGTGGGACTGCCCCCACCATTGGGAACATTAGAACATAGAACTGTACAGCACAGTACAGGCCCTTCGGCCCTCGATGCTGTGCCGAGCTATGTCCAATCCCAAGATCAGTCTATCCCACTCCCTATCATTCAGGAGTGCTCCATGTGCCTATCCAATAACCGCTTGAAAGTTCCTAAAGTGTCCGACTCCACTATCACAGCAGGCAGTCTATTCCACACCCCAACCATTCTCTGAGTGAAGAATCTACCTCGGACATCCCTCCTATATCTCCCACCATGAACTTTATAGTTGTGTCCCCTAGTAACAGCTACGTCCACCTGAGGAAATAGTCTCTGCATGTCCACTCTCTCTATCCCCCACATCTTATAAACCTCTATTAAGTCACCTTTCATCCTCCTCCGCTCTAAAGAGAAAAGCCCCAGCTCCCTCAACCTTTCCTCATAAGACCTACCCTCCAAACCAGGCAGCATCCTGGTAAATCTCCTCTGCACTCTCTCCAATGCTTCCACATCCTTCTTATAGTGAGGTGACCAGAACTGCACACAATATTCCAGATGTGGTCTCCCCAACGTCTGTTAGAGTTGCACATAACCCCACGGCTCTTAAACTCAAAACCCCTGTTAATAAACACTAACACGCTATAAGCCTTCTTCACGGCTCCATCCACTTTCTTTCCATCCTGTCCAACGTTATTAGAATTTTATAAGTTTCTATAAGATCCCCTCTCACTCTTCCAAACTCCAATGAATACAATCTTAATCAATGTTGTGTGATTTCAGGAAGAAATTAGATACAGCTCTTGGGGCTAAAGGGATTGAGGGATATAGGGGGAACGGAGGGATCAGGATATTAAATTCGATGATCAGCCATGATCAAAACGAATAGCAGATCAGGCTTGAAGGGTGGAATGGCCTCTTGCTTCTAGTTTCTATGTTCCCATGTAACTTAGTCTTTCCTCATGTGACAGGAAATTATAAGCCGGTTAGTTTAACGTCTGTAGTTGGAAAAATGTTAGAATCCGTCATCAAAGAAGAAATAGCGAGGCACCTAGAAAAGAATGGTTTGATCGAGCAGACGCAGCACAGATTCGTTAAGGGGAAGTCGTGTTTGACGAATTTATTGGATTTCTATGGGGATGTGACTAGTGCGGTAGACAGAGGGGAACCGGTGGATGTGGTGTTTCTCGATTTCCAAAAGGCGTTTGATAAGGTGCCTCATAAAAGGTTGCTACAGAAGGTTAGGGTGCACGGAGTTGGGGGTAAGGTGTTAGCATGGATAGAGGATTGGCTGTCTAATAGGAAGTAGGGAGTTGGTATCAATGGGTGCTATTCTGATTGGCGGTTGGTGACTAGTGGAGTGCCGCAGGGATCGGTGCTGGGGCCTCAACTAGATGATCTGGAGGAGGGGGCTGAGTGTAGGGTGACGAAATTTGCTGATGACACGAAGATGAGTGGTAAAGCAAATTGCGCGGAGGGTGTGGAAAGTCTGCAGAGGGATCTGGATAGGCTGAGCGAGTGGGCGAGGACCTGGCAGATGGAGTATACCGTTAGCAAGTGTGAGGTTATCCACTTTGGCAGAAATAATAGTAGGAGGGATTATTATTTAAAAGGCGAAAAGCTGCAGCGTGCTATGGTGCAGAGGGACCTGGGGGTCCTTGTGCACGAATCGCAAAAACCCAGTCTGTAGGTGCAGCAGGTGATCAAGAAGGCGAATGGGATGCTGGCCTTTATAGCGGGGGGGATAGAATATAAAAGCAGGGAGGTCTTGCTGCAATTGTACAGGGCACTGGTGAGGCTGCAGCTGAAGTACTGTGTGCAGTTTTGGTCGCCGCACTTGCGGAAGGATATATTGGCCTTGGAGGGAGTGCAGAGAAGGTTCACTAGGCTGATACCGGAGATGAGGGGGTTGGACTATGAAGAGAGACTAAATAGACTAGGATTATACTCGGAGTTTAGAAGGATGAAGGGGGGATCTTATAGAGACGTATAAGATAATGAAGGGGATGGATAGGGTAGAGGGAGAGAGATTCTTCCCGCTTAGAAAGGATAGCAGGACTAGAGGGCACAGCCTCAAGATGAGGGAGGGGGAGGTGCAGTTTAGATCGGAGTTGAGGAGGAACTTCTTCACTCAAAGGGTGGTGAATCTCTGGAATTCTCTGCCCATTGAAGTGGTTGAGGCTACCTCGCTAAATATATTTAAGTTACGGGTGGATAGGTTTTGACAGACAAGGGAATTAAGGGTTATGGGGAGAGAGCGGGAAAGTGGAACTGATCCACTTCAGATCAGCCATGATCTTATCGAGTGGCGGGGCAGGCTCGAAGGGCTAGATGGCCTACTCCTGCTCCTATTTCTTATGTATGTGACAGACCTGCCATCCCAGGAATCAGCCTGGTAAACTTGCGCTGCACTCCCTCTATAGCAAGGACATCCTTCCTCAGATAAGGACACCAAAAATGCACACAATACTCCTGGTGTGGCCTCACCAGCACCCTATACAATTGCAGCAAAACATCCCTATCCCTATACTCAAATCCTCTCGCTACTTTTCTTTATTCATCTGTGGGACATGGGCCTCGCTGGCTGGGCCAGCATTTATTGCCCATCCCTAGTTGCCCCTTAAGAAGGCGGGGGTCAGCTGCCTTCTTGAATCGCTGCAGTCCACGTGCTGTGGGTTGACCCACAATGCCATTAGGAAGGGAATTCCAGGATTTTGAGCCAGCGACAGTGAAGGAAAGAACAATATATTTCCAAATCAGGATGGTGAGAGGCTTGGAGGGGAACTTGTAGGTGGGGGTGTTCCCAGGTATCCATTGTCCTTCGAGATGGAAGTGGTTCATGGGTTTGGAAGATGTTGTCTAAGGAACCTTGGTGAGTCGCTGCAGTGCATCTTGTAGATGTTACACACGGCTGCTGCTGAACGTCGGTGGTGGGGGGAGTGAGTGTTTGTGGATGGGGGGCCGGGGCTGCTTTGTCCTGGATGGTGTCGAGCTTCTCGAGTGTTGTTGGAGCTGTACCCATCCAGGCAAGTGGGGAGTATTCCACCACACTCCTGACTTGTGCCTTGTAGATGGTGGACAGGCTTTGAGGGGGAGTCAGGAGGTGAGTTACTCACTGCAGGATTCCCAGCCTCTGACCTGCTGTAGCTACTGTGTTTATATGGCTGAGTCCAGTTAAACTTTTGGTTAGTGGTAACCCCCAAGATGTTGACAGTGAGTAGGGGGGGGTGGGATTCAGTGATGGTAACCCCCAGGATGTTGACAGTGGGGGGGGGGGATTCAGTGATGGTAACCCCCAGGATGTTGACAGTGGGGGGGTGGGATTCAGTGCTGGTAACCCCCAGGATGTTGACAGTGGGGGGGGATTCAATGATGGTAACCCCCAGGATGTTGATAGTGGGGGATTCAGTGATGGTAACCCCCAGGATGTTGATAGTGGGGGATTCAGTGATGGTAACCCCCAAGATGTTGACAGTGGGGGGGGGATTCAGTGATGGTAACGCCCAGGATGTTGACAGTGGGGGGGGGATTCAGTGATGGTAACCCCCAAGATGTTGACAGTGGGGGGGGATTCAGTGATGGTAACCCCCAGGATGTTGACAGTGGGGGGGGGGATTCAGTGATGATACCCCCAGGATGTTGACAGTGGGGGGAATTCAGTGATGGTAACCCCCAAGATGTTGACAGTGGGGGGGGATTCAGTGATGGTAACCCCCAGGATGTTGATAGTGGGGGGGATTCAGTGATGGTAACCCCCAGGATGTTGATAGTGGGGGGGATTCAGTGATGGTAACCCCCAGGATGTTGATAGTGGGGGGGATTCAGTGATGGTAACCCCCAGGATGTTGATAGTGGGAGATTCTGTGATGGTTACACCATTGCATGCCAAAGCGATGAAGGCCAACATACCATCTGCCTTTTTTACCGCCTGCTGTACTTGCGCGCTTTCTTTGATGCATGGGAACACCAAGATCTCGCTGAATATTCACCTCTTTGAATTTACACCCATCATTGTTGTTCCCCCTACCACCCCCCCCCCTTGTTTAATGTGCGTCCCACTTTGATGTCGACACAGATTGAGAAATTAAACCCAAACTGAGTCATCGATGTTGAGCGTACAGACCCGAGGGCCCCACACCGTGGCGACAGAGCTGTATGCGTGTGCGGCTAACTCACTGGCCTCAGCAAGCTGGACTCATTGATAAGGAGGCCTCCCATGGCGATTTTCATATCAATCATGTCGTCTTCCAGACCTATACTTGGGAAGATGGCAATGGCCAAAGACACTTTCTGATTCACGGTGAGGTGTATCTCGTTCCCATGGCTCTCCACCGCTATCTGCGGAGAGAGAGAGAGAGAGAGAGCGGGTGAGACGGAACACACAACCATATCCCACATCGTGGCAGCAACAAAGCAACTTTTAGACCACAGGAGACCATTTAGCCCATTCTGTTCAGCACTGCCCAGTCTTAGCCCACCTCCCAGTGCCTGCTCTGTAGACCCACAGCTTTCTGAATCTCGTGCGGGTGCACAGATTTACAGAATGGTCACAGAGCAGGAGGAGGCCATTCAGCCCATCGTGTCTGTGCTAGCTGTCTGAATGGCAATGCCCCTTGCCTAACCTCTGTTCTGCAGAACCTCCAGGTTCTCCCCGTGTCTGCATAGTTTCCTCCTGGTGCTCCGGGTTCCTCCCACATTCCTAAGATGTGCGGGCTAAGTGGGTTGGCCATGCTAAATCGTCCCTTAGTGTCCAAAGATGTGTTGGGTTAGGTGGATTGGCCATGCTAAATTGTCCCTTAGTGTCCAAAGATGTGCAGGTTAGGTGGATTGGCCATGCTAAATTGTCCCTTAGTGTCCAAAGATGTGCAAGTTAGGTGGATTGGCCATGCTAAATTGTCCCTTAGTGTCCAAAGATGTGCAGGTTAGGTGGATTGGCCATGCTAAATTGTCCCTTAGTGTCCAAAGATGTGCAGGTTAGGTGGATTGGCCATGCTAAATTGTCCCTTAGTGTCCAAAGATGTGCAGGTTAGGTGGATTGGCTGTGCTAAATTGTCCCTTAGTGTCCAAAGATGTGCAGGTTAGGAGACTTAGTGAGATAAATATGTGTGGCTATGGGGATAGCCTTGTTGAGGGGGGGCTGTGATGAGTGGATGGAGGAGTTACAGCACAGTTCACCAGAATGATGGGCTGAAAGGGTTAAATAGGAGGACAGATTGTAAATGCATGAGATGTTTGTGCTCCCTCAGGTATCAGAGGTGGTGGAATGACTTTACTGAGGTGCTGAAGACGACTTAAATCAGAGCTCAGGGAGTAGTTAAGTTGAAGTTTATTTATTAGTTACAAGTAGCTTACATCAACACTGCAATGAAGTTACTGTGAAAATCCCCTCATCGCCACACTCCAGCACCTGTTCAGGTTCAAGGAGAATTTAGCACGGCCAATCCAACCTAACCAGCACATCTTATGGCTAGCACGAGGGGACGTAGCTTTAAATTGAAGGGTGATAGATACAGGACAGATGTCAGAGGTAGGTTCTTTACTCAGGGAGTAGTAAGGGCGTGGAATGCTCTGCCTGCAACAGTAATGGACTCGCCAGCATTAAGGGCATTTAAATGGTCATTAGATAAACATATGGATGATATTGGAATAGTGTGGGTTGGGTGGGCTTTAGATTGGTTTCACAAGTCGGCGCAACATTGAGGGCCGAAGGGCCTGTACTGCGCTGTAATGTTCTATGTTCTTTCGGACCGTGGGAGGAAACCAGAGCACCCGGAAGAAACCCACGCAGACACAGGGAGAACGTGCAGTCTCCACGCAGACAGTGACGCGAGCCGGGTGCTGTGAGGCAGCAGCGCTAACCCACTGTGCAGCAAGATGGTGTTAAACTTTGTGGGACTCTCGCTCAGAGCAGTGGAGCGCAGTTAATCGATTTGAGCTAAGATGGCTCAATGTTAGTTGGCCAGACGTCGGAGCAAAGGCCGGGGTCACAGGTCAGCCATGGCCTCGCTCTGAGTTAAGGTGAAAGGGATGGTACTTCCTTCATCCTTCCTCAAGTGAGGAGACTAAGTACTGGACACAATACTCCAGAAGTGGTGTCACCAACATCCTACACAACCGTAACAACACTTCTCTACCTTTATACTCCAGTCCCTTTGCGATAAATGCCAAGATCCCATTTGCCTTTTTTATCACATGCTGCATCTGCACACCGACTTTCTGCAATTGGTGTGCAAGGACACCCAGATCCCTCTGCACTGACGCACTTTGAATCTGCTTCCCATTTGGATAATAATTGGCCCTGGGGCGGCACAGTGGGTTAGCACTGCTGCCTCACAGCGCCAGGGACCCGGGTTCGATTCTGGCCTCGGGTCACTGCCTGCGCGGAGTCTGCATCTTCTCCCCTGTATCTGCGTGGGTTTTCTCCCCTGTGACTGCGTGGGTTTCCTCCAGGTGCTCCAGTTTCCTCCCACAGTCTGAAAGACGTGCTGGTTAGGGTGCATTGACCATGCTGAATTGTCCCTGAGTGTACCCGAACAGGCGCCAGAGTGTGGTGACTAGGGGAATTTAGACATAAGACCATAAGACATAGGAGCATAATAAGGCCGCTCGGCCCATCGAGTCTGCTCCGCCATTCAATAATGGCTGATATTTTTCTCATCCCCATTCTCCTGCCTTTTCCCCATAACCCCTGATCCCCTTATTAATCAAGAACCTATCTATCTCTGTCTTAAAGACACTCAATGACCTGGCCCTCCACAGCCTTCTGCGGCAACGAGTTCCACACATTCCCCACTCCCTGGCTGAAGAAATTCCTCCTCATCTCTGTTTTAAAGGATGGTCCCTTTAACCTGAGGTTGTGAATATAAGCTAGCTTGTGGCACTAAGAAATAAACTTTAAAGTGGACAGGGTGGTGGGGGGGAGCTTTACCTTCTTCCACTCCCCATCGTTCAGGATGTCTCCAGATGACGCGACGAGATGGCAGTGTTCATTCACCAGCTGAATCTCAGGCTTGCCGTCCCTGAGCGCCAGAACAAACCACTTGGTGCCGGCGTTCACTTCTCCGTAAAACACGACTCCCTCCGGGTCGTAGGTGCGCAGTTCAAATTCCGACTCAAAGCTGAGGCAGAACATAAGAAATAGGAACAGGGAGAAAGAGACAGGGAGATTTTATCCTGGCCCAGCACGGGGTATGTGGAACCCACATTGGAGGCCTCGCTGCAGGGCCCAAACTTATTCCCCATCCCCAATTTTTGATCGGCACCCCGTACACAAATATTCATTCCCTCCGCCACCAACACAGCTGTTGTGTACCATAGAATCACAGAGTCCCTACAGTGTAGAGGGAGGCCATTTGGGCCATCGAGTCTGCGCCGACCACAATCCCAACCAGGCCCTATCCCCATAATCCCACGTATTTACCCTCCTGATCCTCTTGACACTAAGGGCAAATTTGCCATGGCCAATCCACCTAACCTACACAACTTTGGACACTAAGGGACAATTTAGCATGGCCAATCCACCTAACCTACACAACTTTGGACACTAAGGGACAATTTGCCATGGCCAATCCACCTAACCTACACAACTTTGGACACGAAGGGGCAATTTAGCATGGCCAATCCACCTAACCTACACATCTTTGGACACTAAGGGACAATTTAGCATGGCCAATCCACCTAACCTACACATCTTTGGACACTATGGGGCAATTTAGCATGGCCAATCCACCTAACCGGCACATCTTTGTTCAATAAGGTACAATTTAGCATGGCCAATCTCCTTACCCTGCACATCTTTGGACACTAAGGGGCAATTTAGCATGGCCAATCCACTTAACCAACACATCTTTGGCCAACAAGGGGCAATTTAGCATTGCCAATCCACCTAACCTACACATCTTTGGACACTAAGGGGCCATTTAATGGCCAATCTCCTTACTCTGCACATCTTTGGACACTAAGGGGCAATTTAGCATGGCCAATCCACCTAACCTACACATCTTTGGACACGATGGGGCAATTTAGCATGGCCAGTCCACCTAACCGGCACATCTTTGTTCAATAATGGAATAATGTGGAGGGGAGTTATACGATAAAAGGTAGAACTATCCGGAGTATAGATACGCAGAGAGACCTGGGGGTGCAAGTGCACAAGTCCCTGAAGGTGTCGGTGCAGGTGCAGAATGTGATGAGGAAAGCGTATGGTATGTTAGCCTTCATAGGAAGGGGTATAGAATATAAGAGTAGGAGTCTGATGTTGCAGTTGTATAGAACGTTGGTTAGGCCTCACTTGGAGTACTGCGTCCAGTTCTGGTCGCCGTACTACCGGAAGGATGTAGAGATCCTGGAGAGAGTGCAGAGGAGATTTACCAGGATGCTGCCTGGGATGGAAGGGCTGTCTTACGAGGAAAGATTGAACGAACTTGGGCTGTTTTCCCTTGAGAGACGTCGGCTGAGGGGGGATCTAATAGAGGTTTATAAGATTATGAAGGGGATAGATAGAGTAAATGGTGGTAAGCTTTTTCCGCTATTAGAAATGGATAGAACGAGAGGTCACGGGCTTAGGGTGAGGGGGGCTAGGTATAAGACAAATATTAGAGGGCAGTTTTTCACGCAAAGGGTAGTGGGGGTGTGGAATGCACTGCCGAGTAAGGTGGTGGAAGCAGGCACGCTAGGGTTGTTTAAGAGTCACTTAGACAGCCACATGAGCGGGCTACATATAGGGGGATATAGCAGGCCTTACTAAACATTGTAGGCTTGGGATTACGTTTTTGCCTCAGGGATGTTACAGTCTTTGCCTGTTTAATAATGAATTTTTTGTCTCCACAGGCATTTAAGTCCAGCAAGGGGCATGCATGCGGCAGGTTGTAGTGGGCTGCTCTTGGACGTTGCTTCGGGAGTTGCCTATTGCTTCATGTCGTTAGTGTGCTTAAACTGGACCATCTCGAGGGCAACATGACAGCTCAGAGACTATCTCTGTTGCTGTGCGGACACATGGATTTGGGCCTGTGTCTGTGGGAGTTTGCACGTTCTCCCCGTGGTTGCGTGGGTTTCCTCCGGGTACTCCGGTTTCCTCCCACATCCCAAAGATGTGCTTTTAGGCTGATTGATTGGGTAACAAATTGTCCCTATATTGGACCTCCCTGATCCTCGCACATTAGGCGTAGACTAAAATCATGAATAGGTCACTGAGACAGTGGGACGGCGGCGCGGGCTCGTTGGACCGAAGGGCCTGTTTCCCGTGCTGTGTTGTTCTTTGTTCTTTGTTTAATAAGGTACAATTTAGCATGGCCAATCTCCTTACCCTGCACATCTTTGGACACTAAGGGGCAATTTAGCATGGCCAATCCACTTAACCAACACATCTTTGGCCAACAAGGGGCAATTTAGCATTGCCAATCCACCTAACCTACACATCTTTGGACACTAAGGGGCCATTTAATGGCCAATCTCCTTACTCTGCACATCTTTGGACACTAAGGGGCAATTTAGCATGGCTATTCCACCTAACCTGCACATCTCTGGACACTATGGGGCAATTTAGCATGGCCAATCCACCTAACCTGCACATCTTTGTTCAATAAGGTATAATTTAGCATGGCCAATCCACCCAGCCTGCATATTTTTGGACTGTGGGAGGAAACTGGAGCACCTGGAAGAAACCCACACAGATACGGGGAGAACATGCAGACTCCGTACAGTGACCCAAGCCGGGAATCGAACACAGGTCCCTGGCACTTTGACGCAGCAGTGCTAACCCACTGTGCCACCCATAAGATGACCCTCTGACAGTGCGGCACTCCCTCAGCACTAACCCTCTGACAGTGCGGCGCTCCCTCAGCACTGACCCTCTGACAGTGCGGTGCTCCCTCAGCACTGACTCTCTGACAGTGCGGCGCTCCCTCAGCACTGACCCTCTGACAGTGCAGCGCTCCCTCAGCACTGACCCTCTGACAGTGCGGCGCTCCCTCAGCACTGACCCTCTGACAGTGTGGCGCTCCCTCAGCACTGACCCTCTGACAGTGCGGCACTCCCTCAGCACTGACCCTCTGACAGTGCGGCACTCCCTCAGCACTGACCCTCTGACAGGGTGGCACTCCCTCAGCACTGACCCTCTGACAGTGCGGCACTCCCTCAGCACTGACCCTCTGACAGTGCAGCACTCCCTCAGCACTGACCCTCTGACAGTGCGGCACTCCCTCAGCACTGACCCTCTGACAGGGTGGCACTCCCTCAGCACTGACCCTCTGACAGTGCGGCACTCCCTCAGCACTGACCCTCTGACAGTGCGGCGCTCCCTCAGCACTCACCCTCTGATACTGCGGCACTCCCTCAGCACTGACCCTCTGACAGTGCGGCACTCCCTCAGCACTGACCCTCTGACAGGGTGGCACTCCCTCAGCACTGACCCTCTGACAGTGCGGCACTCCCTCAGCACTGACCCTCTGACAGTGCGGCGCTCCCTCAGCACTCACCCTCTGATACTGCGGCACTCCCTCAGCACTGACCCTCTGACAGTGCGGCGCTCCCTCAGCACTGACCCTCTGACAGTGCGGCGCTCCCTCAGCACTCACCCTCTGATACTGCGGCACTCCCTCGACACCGACCCTCTGACAGTGCGGCACTCCCTCAGCACTGACCCTCTGACAGTGCGGCGCTCCCTCGGCACTGACCCTCTGACAGTGCGGCGCTCCCTCAGCACTGACCCTCTGACAGTGCAGCGCTCCCTCAGCACTCACCCTCTGACAGTGCGGCACTCCCTCAGCACTGACCCTCTGACAGTGCGGCGCTCCCTCAGCACTGACCATCTGACAGTGCGGCGCTCCCTCAGCACTGACCCTCTGACAGTGCGGCACTCCCTCAGCACTCACCCTCTGATACTGCGGCACTCCCTCGGCACCAACCCTCTGACAGTGCGGCACTCCCTCAGCACTGACCCTCTGACAGTGCGGCGCTCCCTCAGCACTCACCCTCTGACAGTGCGGCACTCCCTCAGCACTGACCCTCTGACAGTGCGGCGCTCCCTCAGCACTGACCATCTGACAGTGCGGCGCTCCCTCAGCACTGACCCTCTGACAGTGCGGCGCTCCCTCAGCACTCACCCTCTGACAGTGCGGCACTCCCTCAGCACTGACCCTCTGATACTGCGGCGCTCCCTCAGCACTCACCCTCTGATACTGCGGCACTCCCTCGGCACTGACCCTCTGACAGTGCGGCGCTCCCTCAGCACTGACCCTCTGATACTGCGGCGCTCCCTCAGCACTGACCCTCTGACAGTGCGGCACTCCCTCAGCACTGACCCTCTGATACTGCGGCACTCCCTCAGCACTGACCCTCTGATACTGCGGCACTCCCTATGTCACATGGCTTCCGGATAAAGTGGCCCAGCAGCGATGGCCCCACAGACATCACCCCACACCCGCAACATAACTGTAATCCCTCATTCACCCGCCACCCCCCAGACCCCTCCTCCCCCGCTGCCCAGGCCGCCAATCACAGCCCCCTATCCCCTTCACCCCTCCCTCCAATCTCCCGCAGAGTGGCAGCGGGCTCCCCTGCCCCTCCACCCCATCCCACCCCCCCTACACACTAATCACATCACACCCTACTTCACCGCGTTTTCACGCTGCGCAATGTATAAAATCGGGCCCAATCTCCTTACCTGCGAACTCTCTCCAGCTGCATCGACAGCACCTCGGAAGGGATCGGTTCTAACCAGTGTTGGGCCAGAGACAGAAAGTTGGGATTCAAGTTAGCCGTCCAGAAGAGGCAGTGACCATAGATCTGTCGGCGGTTTGGGTGAATTTGGGAGAAAACGCAACACAGAAGAGGATTTAAAATTGTATCTCCATAATGAGCAGCATGAATTGTCATGCAGTACATTTGAGTATCAGGGACACAGAGGGATGTGCTGTCAAACCTTTCCAGCCCTGCACTCATCAGGACATTCGACAGGGGACACATTCCGCTGGAAGCAAAAATTCATATTGCAGTGCCGTGAAGGCAACAGGGAACAGTTAACTGCCATGCTCAGTTTCAATAGGAAGCAGGCAGGGCAGCATTGGTAGGTCATGGCAGTGCCCTGCTTGCTGAACTAGGGGCGCAATTCCCCAAAACTAGCCTCAAGTCCCAAAACGGCAGAATCAGTGAAGATGCAATTTCAGTGAGGGCGACACGGTAGCACAGTGGGTTAGCACTGCTCCTTCACAGCTCCAGGGGCCTGGGTTCGATTCCCGGCTCGGGTTACTGTCTGCGTGGAGTTTGTAGGGTTCTATGATTCTGAAACGCAAAGATAGCAGCCGTCCGCATGTCACCCACACCCATCGCATCAATAACATAAAACAGTACCTTATATCAATACATCCATATACAACACCAGATAATATAAAACTGATAATATAAAACACCCAATAATATCAATATCAGATCATATAAAACACCTGATAATGTAAATCTGATAATATAAAATAATAATGTAAAATTGACAATGTAAAACTGATCATATATAACTGATAATATAAATCTGATACTATAAAACACCTGATAAGATAAAATTGATAATATAAAACTGATAATATAAACCTGATAATATAAAACATCTGATAATATAAAACTGATAATATAAAACACCTGATAATATAAAACATCTGATAATATAAACCTGATAATATAAAACTGATAATATAAACCTGATAATATAAAACTGATCATATAAAACATAAAAACATAAGAAATAGGAGCAGGAGTAGGCCATCTAGCCCTTCGAGCCTGCCCCGCCATTCAATAAGATCATGGCTGATCTGTCGTGGCTCAGTTCCACATTCCTGCCCTCTCCCCATAACCCTTAATCCCCTCTCTTATCAAAAACCCATCAACCCCTGTCTTAAAAATATTTAGCGAGGTAGCCTCCACCACTTCAACGGGCAGAGAATTCCAGAGATTCACCACCCTTTGAGTGAAGAAGTTCCTCCTCCACTCCGTTCTAAACCGCCCCCCTTTTATCTTGAGGCTGTGCCCCCTAGTCCTACTGTCTTTTTTGAGCGGGAAGAGTCTCTCCACCTCTATCCTATCCATCCCATTCATCATCTTATACGTCTCAATGAGATCTCCCCTCATTCTTCTAAACTCTAATGAGTACAAGCCTAGTTTATTCAGCCTCTCCTCATAGCTCAACTCCCTCATCTCTGGCATCAGCCTAGTAAACCTCCTCTGCACTCCCTCCAAGGCCAAAATATCCTTGCGTAAGTACAGCAGCCAAAACTGCACACAGTACTCCAGCTGCGGCCTCACCAATGCCCTATACAGCCGCAGCAAGACCTCCCTACTTTTATATTCAATCCCCCTCGCTATGAAGGCCAGCATCCCATTCGCCTTCCTGACCACCTGCTGCACCTGCAAGCTGGGTTTTTGTGACTCATGCACAAGGACCCCGAGGTCCCTCTGCACCATCGCCTGCTGCAGTTTTTCGCCACGTAAGTAATAATCCTTCCTACCATTATTCCTACCAAAGTGTATCACCTCGCACTTGCCAACATTAAATTCCATTTGCCAGTTCCTGGCCCATTCGCCCAGCCTATCTAGATCCTTCTGTAGACTCTCCACACCCTCCGTACAATTTGCCGTTCCACCAATCTTGGTGTCATCAGCAAATTTCGACACCATACACTCGGTTCCCTCCTCCAGATCATCTATATAAATGGTAAATAGCTGAGGCCCCAGCACCGACCCCTGGGGCACTCCACTAGTCACCAACCGCCAATCCGAATAGCACCCATTGACCCCCACTCTCTGCCTCCTATTTGACAACCAATCCTCTATCCACGCTAACACCCTACCCCCAACTCCCTGTCCCCTGACCTTCTGCAATAACCTCTTGTGAGGTACCTTGTCAAACTCCTTCTGAAAATCAAGAAAGACCACATCCACCGGCTCTCCTTTATCCACCGCCCTAGACACATCCTCATAGAACTCCAGTAAATTTGTCAGACACGACTTCCCTTTAACGAAACCATGCTGCGTCTGCTCTATCAAGCAATTCCCCTCAAGATGCCTCGCTATTTCCTCCTTGATGACGGATTCTAACATTTTACCTACAACAGACGTTAAACTAACCGCCTATAATTCCCTGCCTTTTGCCTGGCACTCTTCTTAAACAACGGCGTAACATTAGCCGTTTTCCAATCTTCCGGCACTTCCCCGGAATCCAGCGACATCTGGAAAATAACCACTAATCTGGAAAATAACCACCTGGGACTCTTCTTGGAAAGACGGAGATTAAGGGGGGACATGATAGACGTATATAAAATACTGAAGGGAATAGATGGAGTCAATAGTGGTAGGCTGTTCCCTAGATTGGGGACAATTACGAGAGGTCACGATCTAAGGGTGAGGGGAGAGAAGTATAATTTGGATACGAGAGGAAGGCTCTTCACGCAGAGGGTCGTGGGGGTATGGAACGCGCTACCAAGTAGGGTGGTGGAGGCAGGCATGTTGGACTTGTTTAAGGTTTACTTAGATAGACACATGAGCGAAACAAGGATGGAGGGTTATAGTAGAGGGTATTAAATAGGGTCAGAGCCTTGGGACGACACCGGATATGTAGAATTACATGTTAACGTTTTTGTCTTTTTATTCCGCAGGTGTTGGTCCACCTTGTTGTCAAACGAGGGGCATGCACACGGTTGGTCGTGCGTGGGCTGCTCTTGGAGGTTCCGGGAGTGGCCTAGTACTTCGTGTCAGTGTGTGTGCTTAATCCTGGACCAGTAGACGGGCGCCGCAACAGCTCAGTGACTATCACTGCTAGCTGTGCAGGTACATGGATTTGGGCCGGTGTCTGTGGGAGTTTGCGCATTCTCCCTGTGGTTGCGTGGGTTTCCTCCGGGCGCTCCGGTTTCCTCCCACACCCCAAAGATGTGCTCTTAGGCTGATTGGTGTACCAAATTGACACTATTCTCCCCTGAATCTGGCTAAATTAGGGGTTCCACTCATATACACACAGGTCAGGGTAGGTGTAGGAGGATGTGGCGGCGTGGGCTCGTTGGGCCGAAGGGCCTGTTTCCCGTGCTGGGTTGTTCTTTGTTCTTTGTTTGTTCTTAAACCCGATAATATAAAACTGATAATATAAAACTGATAATGTAAAACACCTGATAATATAAAACTGATTCTATGAACCTAATGATATGGAACTGTTTCCTCGGGCTTTGTGCTTACCAGAACTTACTCTGATAAACATCTTTTTTAGCCCAAGGCTTTTCTTTGGATTGCAGAATGATTTTGGCATTCTAACCCTTCACTCCAAACGTTGTGGGGTGGGGGGGATGTGAGCTCCTTGAACCTTGACTGATACGCAAGTTACGGCTGCGGGTCCCTGTCCCACATTACCTTCTCTGATTCTACGGGTCTTCTTTGTTGATACAGGTTCAAGTCTCCGATGGCAGCCACGAGGACCGGGAGTAAAGCCAGCAGACTGAAGCAGAACATTGTAAGTGTGGATGGTGAGAGGGTGAGAAGCTGCAGACTCCTGGGTTCAAAGCTAGCTGTCCTGATGATGTGGGATAAAAGCTGGCAAATGTACTGGGCTGCTTGGCAGCTGGGTTTTATGTGGGCCTGCCATCCATTGGAGTGATTTCTCAAGTGCACCAGTGCAGCAACAGTAAACTTTGTTCTGATAAACTTCAGTCTCAACTTATTAATGGCACTGATAGGTCCAGGGGCTGTTGTTGATCAGCAGAAGTGTGTTGGAAGCCGACATTGCAAAATCTATACCAGTTCCAATCCCTCCAAACACTGCGGCCGTTCACAAGCTTATTGGAGATCGCTTCACACAGACAGGGCTGCCAAGAATCAGAAGCTGCAACCAGCCTGATCCACCCAGACAACAAAGAGCTGAACTCAAGGTCAATTGCAATCTTTCTGGGCCTCACTTTGGGATTCTGCCTGATTAGCAGATAGGAAAAAGTCTGACAACACCAGGTTTTAGTCCAACCGATTTATTTGATAATAGACTCACAAGCTTTCAGGGTTAGCCCCTTCGTCAGGTGAATGGAGAGTTCTGGCCTCAGACCGAGCATATAAAGCACAGACAGTTTAGAGATTACTGATTAGAATGCGAATCCTTACACCTAACCTGCTGTTCAAGACCTGAAGTGGCTGACAATGTGAGTGGAAGGAGCACTGATCACAGGTTACTGTCTGGAGACAATACACATCTCTGTAACCTGTGATCAGTGCTCCTTCCACTCACATTGTCAGCCACTTCAGGTCTTGAACAGCAGGTTAGGTGTAAGGATTCGCATTCTAATCAGTAATCTCTCAACTGTCTGTGCTTTATATGCTTGGTCTGAGGCCAGAACTCTCCATTCACCTGACAAAGGGGCTAACCCCGAAAGCTTGTGAGTCTATTATCAAATAAATCGGTCGGACTAAAACCTGGTGTTGTCAGACTTTTTACTGTGGTTACGCCAGTCCAACGCTGGCATACCCACATCATAGCAGATAGGAAGCAGAGAGTTGAGGGAGATGGGACTCTTCTCCCTGGAGAGGCGTAGGTTGAGAGGCGACCTGATAGGGGTTTATAAAATGTTGAGAGGAATAGATAGGATGGATTCTCAGAGGCTATTTCCCCAGGTTGAAATGGTCGCTACGAGAGGACACAGATTTAAGGTGCAGGGAAGCAAGTACAGAGGTGATGTTAGGGGTAAGTTTTTCACTCAGAGGGTGGTGAGTGAATGGAATCGGCTGCCGTCAGTGGTGGTGGAGGTGAACTTGCTGGGGTCTTTTAAAAGACTTCTGGATGAGTATATGGGATTTAATGGGATTGGGGGTTATAGATAGGTCTATGGATTGGTAGGTTTTGATGTGATTGGCACAACTTGTGGGCCGAAGGGCCTGTTTGTGCTGTAGTGTTCTATGTTCTATGAGTTTGGCAAATTGGGTCTTTTTTCTGATGGGCAGTCAGTGTCTTGTGAGGTTCCTCAGGGATCTGTGCTGGGACCCGAACTGTTCACAGTAATAGATTAATGATTTGGAAGAGGGAACTGAATGTATTCCCACCAAATTCGTACCTGGGACAAAGTTGGGTGGGAGGATGAGCTGTGAGGAGGATTCAGTGATGCTTCAGTGTGATTTGGACAGGCTGAGTGTGTGGGTGTCTGCATGGCAGATGCAGCATAATGTGGATAAATATGAGGTTATCCACTTTGGGAGCAATAATAGGAAGACAGATTATTGTTTGAATGAGTATAAATTGAGAGAGGTGGGTACTCAACGAGACCATGGTGTTCTCATGCATCAGTCGCTGAAAGTAAGTGTGCAGGTACAGCAGGCAGTAAAGAAGGCAAATGGTACGTTGGCCTTCATAGCAAGAGAATTTGAGTATAGAAATAGGGATATTTTGCTGCAATTGTACAGAGCGTTGATGAGGCCACACCTGGAGCATTGCGTACAGTTTTGGTGTCCTTGGGCCCATTTCTGCCATCACGTTGCCCCCGTTTTTGGCCGCGAAAACTTGTAGGCGAGTGGCTCGATCCCCACCCCACCACCTCCACGCCCATTCCCCCTTTACCAATGGCCGAAAATCGCGGCGATCGGGACCACGCCCAAAAAAAGGCGCAGCTGCAATTTAAATGCATTTGAATGCATCCAACTTTACTGGCACTTCCCCCCCTTTACCACCGCGTTCGCCCACCCAAATTCGGTGCAGAGGAACAGACATGCGCCGCGAAGGTCCGATTCGGACGCTGCAGCTTCTGAGAGGATAAGCTCGGAATTTCCGGCAACAGATCGGTGGTGGGGTGGGGAGGGGGAGGTTTCTCAGTTGGCTGTCTGCCAGGGAAGGGGGAGGGAGGAGTGAACAAGGAGGTGGGAACTGAAACATCGGTTTCATAGAAACACGGGAATTAGGAACAGAAGTATAAGACACTGGTGAGGCTGAATTTAGAGAACTGTGTGCAGTTTTGGTCACCCCATTACAGGAAGGATATTAATAAAGTTGAAAGAGTGCAGAGAAGGTTTACAAGGATGTTGCCAGGACTCGAGAAACTGAGTTACAGAGAAAGGTTGAATAGGTTAGGACTTTATTCCCTGGAGCGTAGAAGAATGAGGGGAGATTTGATAGAGGTATATAAAATGATGATGGGTATTGATGGAGTGAATGCAAGCAGGCTTTTTCCACAGAGACTAGGGGAGAAAAAAAACTAGAGGACATGAGTTAAGGGTGAAAGGGGGAAAAGTTTAAAGGGAATATTGGGGGGGCTTCTTCACACAGAGAGTGGTGGGAGTGTGGGATGAGCTGCTGGATGAAGAGGTGAATGCGGGGTCAGTTTTAACATTTAAGAAAAACTTGGACAGGTACGTGGATGAGAGGGGTGTGGACGGATATGGTCTGGGCACAGGTCAGTGGGACTAGGCAGAAAAACGGTTTGGCACAGCCAAGAAGGGCCAAAAGGCCTGTTTCTGCGTTGTAATGTTCTATGGTTCTAAGTAGGCCATTCAGCCCTTCGAGCCAGCTCCGCCATTCATGGCTGATCTCTCCCTGGTCTCAACTCCACTTCCCCAACTGTTGCCCATATCTCATTAACCCATTTCTTGAATCAGAAATTTACCTGTAGTGCAGAGTTTTGTTCCCCTCCCACCACGGTGGCAAGCCCTTCCTGCCAGACGACAATCTCGAAATCATTCCGGCTCTGGTTGTTAGAACGCCAGTGAAGGCCTATTGGTTCTCAGTGCCGCCCCCCCCTTTCCCGCTCCCCCACGGCGGGGAGGTTCAGGCCGCCCGAGATCACACCAGGATCCAGGACCCACAGGGACCATGGTGTGCGGGGACATGGGGGGAGTTACCTGAAGGAGTTCTGCACAGATTGGGTCCCCCCAAACCAAGAGTGTGGACACATTGGAATAGGAGCAGTGGGCGAGGGGCGGTGGTTGGGGGTGGTGGAGGGGGAGCGCTTGGTGAGGGGCAATGGGGGAGCATCTTCCAGTCTCAGAATCTTCCAGGAGACCTGTTTCCCATCTTCAACGTTGGCCAATTGAATTCTGGCCGTTTTTCCAACACGCCCCACCCACCAACTGAAAAACTGGGAAACTTCCAAATGCATATCTAATGAGGATGGCTTCACATCATCCATGCAAATTTCCACCCCATCCCCACCTCCCCAAGGGGGTGAAACTTTCTCCTGTTCTGAGCACGGCCACAGGACTATGACCGGAGTTCTCTTAGCGTTGACACCGAATTGCCACCAGCAAGAGCAGTGAATTCAGCCAGTACAGAAGGAGTGCCGCACTGTCAGAGGGTCAGTGCTGAGGGAGTGCCGCACTGTCAGAGGGTCAGTGCTGAGGGAGTGCCGCACTGTCAGAGTTGTGTCGCTCAAATGGGAATTAAAAGAAGCTTCCTCACTCTTTCTAGTTCCCCTGTGTGACCCCGGAGGTCCCAGAACATTGAGAAGGTACTCACTGCCGCGCTGTCAGAGGGTCAGTACTGAGGGAGTGCTGCACTGTCAGAGGGTCAGTGCTGAGGGAGCGCCGCACTGTCAGAGGGTCAGTGCTGAGGGAGTGCCGCCCTGTCAGAGGGTTAGTGCTGAGGGAGCGCCGCACTGTCAGAGGGTCAGTGCTGAGGGAGCGCCGCACTGTCAGAGGGTCAGTGCCGAGGGAGCGCCGCCCTGTCAGAGGGTTAGTGCTGAGGGAGCGCCGCCCTGTCAGAGGGTCAGTGCCGAGGGAGTGCCACACTGTCAGAGGGTCAGTGCTGAGGGAGCGCCGCACTGTCAGAGGGTCAGTGCTGAGGGAGCGCCGCACTGTCAGAGGGTCAGTGCCGAGGGAGTGCCGCACTGTCAGAGGGTCAGTGCCGAGGGAGCGCCGCACTGTCAGAGGGTCAGTGCCGAGGGAGCGCCGCACTGTCAGAGGGTCAGTGCCGAGGGAGCGCCGCACAGTCAGAGGGTCAGTGCCGAGGGAGCGCCGCACTGTCAGAGGGTCAGTGCTGAGGGAGCGCCGCACTGTCAGAGGGTCAGTGCCGAGGGAGTGCCGCACTGTCAGAGGGTCAGTGCCGAGGGAGCGCCGCACTGTCAGAGGGTCAGTGCCGAGGGAGCGCCGCACTGTCAGAGGGTCAGTGCCGAGGGAGTGCCGCACTGTCAGAGGGTCAGTGCTGAGGGAGTGCGGCCCTGTCAGAGGGTCAGTGCTGAGGGAGCGCCGCACTGTCAGAGGGTCAGTGCTGAGGGAGCGCCGCACTGTCAGAGGGTCAGTGCTGAGGGAGCGCC
The DNA here is from genome assembly GCF_965287045.1 of Carcharhinus amblyrhynchos. NCBI lineage: Eukaryota > Metazoa > Chordata > Chondrichthyes > Carcharhiniformes > Carcharhinidae > Carcharhinus > Carcharhinus amblyrhynchos. Next base: position 33,081 of record NW_027650384.1, read on the forward strand.
GCACTGTCAGAGGGTCAGTGCTGAGGGAGTGCCGCACTGTCAGAGGTTCAGCGCTGAGGGAGTGCCGCACTGTCAGAGGGTCAGTGCTGAGGGAGCGCCGCACTGTCAGAGGGTCAGTGCTGAGGGAGTGCCGCTCTGTCAGAGGGTCAGTGCTGAGGGAGCGCCGCACTGTCAGAGGGTCAGTGCTGAGGGAGTGCCGCACTGTCAGAGGGTCAGTGCTGAGGGAGCGCCGCACTGTCAGAGGGTCAGCGCTGAGGGAGCGCCGCACTGTCAGAGGGTCAGTGCTGAAGGAGTGCCGCTCTGTCAGAGGGTCAGTGCTGAGGGAGCGCCGCATTGTCAGAGGGTCAGTGCTGAGGGAGTGCCGCACTGTCAGAGGGTCAGTGCTGAGGGAGCGCCGCACTGTCAGAGGGTCAGTGCTGAGGGAGCGCCGCACTGTCAGAGGGTCAGTGCTGAGGGAGCGCCGCACTGTCAGAGGGTCAGTGCTGAGGGAGCGCCGCACTGTCAGAGGGTCAGTGCTGAGGGAGTGCCGCTCTGTCAGAGGGTCAGTGCTGAGGGAGCGCCGCATTGTCAGAGGGTCAGTGCTGAGGGAGTGCCGCACTGTCAGAGGGTCAGTGCTGAGGGAGCGCCGCACTGTCAGAGGGTCAGTGCTGAGGGAGCGCCGCACTGTCAGAGGGTCAGTGCTGAGGGAGCGCCGCACTGTCAGAGGGTCAGTGCTGAGGGAGTGCCGCACTGTCAGAGGGTCAGTGCCGAGGGAGCGCCAGACGGGGGAATTGACTCGACATCCAACAACACTGGAACAGACAATGGGGTCATTCTCACAGGGCTATTGGTGGGATCCTGCTGTGCAAAGAAATAGGCTACTGGCTTACCAGATCGTGGGAGTGGCCACCCACATTTCAGAAAGTGTCAGGACAGCCAGAGGCTGCCTGGGGAGGGAGTGTGGGGGTTTGGAGGGTGGGGGTAGAGGTGGGGCTTGTGATGGGAGGTGGGGGGGCGTGACTGGGCGGGGGAGAAGCGTCCTCAGGGCAGTGACAGGGTGTCAGTCAAATGCAATTTTTTTTTAACTATTTCTGAGGCAGTGGGACATCAGGAGAAACAGGAAATCTCTGGTAATGATTACCCAGTGTCCCTTATCCCCCCTCCCCCCACCCCCACTCCGCTCCACTCACCACCACAAGAGCAGGTACAAGGGTGAGAGAGTGAGCAAATAACTTTCCTATTAATAAATGATTCCCCTCAATCCTCAGGGGTTGGGGGCGAGGTGGGTGGCCTCAGAGGTCTGGCGCTGGTGGTGGAGTGTTCATAACCCACCCCCCACCACCCCCCCCCCCGCCCCGTCTCGTAACCCAGAGACCCCAAAGCTCAGGGGTGGGGGGAGGGGGCACATGTTCAAATCCCACCGTAGCAGTGTTACATGTGTCACTGTAAAACTCTCACCCAGATTCTATCCCCATAACCCCACACACTTATCCTGCCAGTTCCCCGACACTAAGAAGCAATTTAGCACAGCCAATCCACCTAAACTGCACATCTTTGGACACTAAGGGGCAATTTAACATGGCCAATCCACCTAAACTGCACATCTTTGGACACTAAGGGGCAATTTAACATGGCCAATCCACCTAAACTGCACATCTTTGGACACTAAGGGACAATTTAGCATGGCCAATCCACCTAAACTGCACATCTTTGGACACTAAGGGACAATTTAGCATGGCCAATCCACCTAAACTGCACATCTTTGGACACTAAGGGACAATTTAGCATGGCCAATCCCCCTAACCTGCACATCTTTGGACACTAAGGGGCAATTTAGCATGGCCAATCCACCTAAACTGCACATCTTTGGACACTAAGGGACAATTTAGCATGGCCAATCCACCCTAACCTGCACATCTTTGGACACTAAGGGACAATTTAGCACAGCCAATCCACCCTAACCTACACATCTTTGGACACTAAGGGACAATTTAGCATGGCCAATCCACCTAAACTGCACATCTTTGGACACTAAGGGACAATTTATCATGGCCAATCCACCTAAACTGCACATCTTTGGACACTAAGGGACAATTTAGCACAGCCAATCCACCCTAACCTACACATCTTTGGACACTAAGGGACAATTTAGCATGGCCAATCCACCTAAACTGCACATATTTGGACACTAAGGGGCAATTTAGCATGGCCAATCCCCCTAACCTGCACATCTTTGGACACTAAGGGACAATTTAGCACGGCCAATCCACCTAACCTGCACATCTTTGGACACTAAGGGACAATTTAGCATGGCCAATCCCCCTAACCTGCACATCTTTGGACACTAAGGGGCAATTTAGCATGGCCAATCCCCCTAACCTGCACATCTTTGGACACTAAGGGACAATTTAGCACGGCCAATCCACCTAACCTGCACATCTTTGGACACTAAGGGACAATTTAGCACAGCCAATCCACCCTAACCTACACATCTTTGGACACTAAGGGGCAATTTAACATGGCCAATCCCCCTAACCTACACATCTTAGGACACTAAGGGACAATTTAGCATGGCCAATCCCCCTAACCTGCACATCTTTGGACATTAAGGGGCAGAAGTATAAGACATTGGTGAGGCTGAATTTAGAGTATTGTGTGCAGTTTTGGTCACCCAATTACAGGAAGGATATTAATAAGGTTGAAAGAATGCAGAGAAGGTTTACAAGGATGTTGCCAGGACTCGAGAAACTGAGTTACAGAGAAAGATTGAATAGGTTAGGACTTTATTCCCTGGAGCGTAGAAGAATGAGGGGAGATTGATAGAGGTGTATAAAATGATGATGGGTATAGATAGAGTGAACACAAGCAGGCTTTTTCCACTGAGGCTAGGGGAGAAAAAAACTAGAGGACATGGGTTAAGGGAGAAGGGGGAAAAGTTTAAAGGGAATATTAGTTGGGGGGCTTCTTCACACAGAGAGTGGTGTGAATGTGGAATGAGCTGCCAGATGAAGTAGTGAACGCGGGGTCAGTTTTAACATTTAAGAAAAACTTGGACGGTACTTGGATGAGAGGGGTGTGGAGATAAATGGTCCAGGTGCAGGTCAGTGGGACACAATGACTATCAGGGTAGGGCTACAGTTTAATGATTCGTTGAGGAGCACCGCTTTCCATGGCTGCCCACAGGGTTATCCCAACCCCGCGATTACGGCTAATCCTCCTTAACCACTCTCCACATACATGGGGAGAAAACAGAGATACAACAAAGGGACCTCGGCGTGTTTGTCCTCAGATCTCTGAAGGCGATGGAGGGGCAGGTCAGTAGGGTGGTGAAAAAGGCACTCTCGCCTTTCCCAATCGGGATACAGATTACAGAAGCAGAGAGGTCATGATGGAGTTGTCTAGAACTTTGGTGAGGCCACAGCTGGAGTACTGTGCGCAGTTCTGGTCACCACATTACAGGAAGGATGTGAACGCACTGGAGGGGGTGCAGAGAAGATTCACCAGGGATACTGCCTGGGATGGAACATTGAAGTTATGAAGAGAGGTTGGATAGGCTTGGGTTGTTTTCTCTGGAGCAGAGAAGACTGAGGGGTGACCTGATTGAGGTGTTCAAGATTATGAGGGGCATGGACAGGATGGATGGGGGGCAGCTTTCCCCTTAGTGGAAGGGTCAGTAATGAGGGGGACACAAGTTAAAAGTGACGGGGTGGGAGGTTTAGGGGGGACCTGAGGAAAATCCTTTTTACCCAGAGGTTGGTGAGGGTCTGGATTGTGCTGGCTGGGAGGATGGCAGCGGTGGGATGCCTCACATCCTTTAACAAGCATCTGGATGAGCACTTGGTGCATCATAACATTCAGGGCTATGGACCAAGGGCTGGTAAGTGGGGTTAGGTAGGAATTGAGGTGTTTCTAATGTATAGGTACAGACTCGATGGGCCAAAGGGCCTCTTCTGCGCTGTGTGATTCTTCAAGGAGAATTGTTTCTTCAGAGTGGGGTAAGTTTCTGGAACTCCCTTCCTCAAAAGGCAGTGGGAATAGATTCTGGGAATATTTTTAAGGAGAAGTGAGATAGATTCTCCACTAATGAGGGGGCGAAAGGTTAAAGATTATTGTCACAAGGAGGCTTACATTAACACCGCAATGAAGTTACTGTGAAAATCCTCCAGTCACCACACTCCGGTGCCTGCAAACTGAGGGAGGGTTTAGCACAGCCAATCCACCCTAACCAGCACGTCTTTCAGACTGTGGGAGGAAACCGGTAGCACCTTGAGTTTGATCAGTTGGGCCAGTGGGCTGACGAATGGCAGATGGAGTTTAATTTAGACAGATGTGAGGTGATGCATTTTGGTAGATTGAACCAGGGCAGGACTTACTCAGTTAATGGTCGGGCATTGGGCAGAGTTACAGAACAAAGAGATCTAGGGGTACAGGTTCATAGCTCCTTGAAAGTGGAGTCACAGGTGGACAGAGTGGTGAAGGAGGCATTCGGCATGCTTGGTTTCATTGGTCAGAACATTGAATACAGGAGTTGGGACATCTTGTTGAAGTTGTACAAGACATTGGTAAGGCCACACTTGGAATATTGTGTACAATTCTGGTCACCCTATAACAGAAAGGATATTATTTAACGAGAAAGAGTGCAGAAAAGATTTACTAGGATGCTACTGGGACTGGATGGTTTGAGTTATAAGGAGAGGCTGGATAGACTGGGAGTTTTTTCCCCAGAGCGTAGCTGCTTGGGCGGAGGTGTTGGGGTGGGGGGAGGGGGGTGTGTGGAGAACGGGGGTTGATCTTATGGAGGTCTATAAAATAGATGAGCACAGATCAGTTAAATAGTCAATATCTTTTCCCAAAGGTAGGGGAGTCTAAAACTAGAGGGCAGAGGTTTAAGGTGAGAGGGGAGAGATACAGAAGGGTGCAGAGAGGCAATTCTTTCACACAGAGGGTGGTGAATGTCTGGAACAAGCTGCCAGAAGTGGTAGTGGAGGCGAGTACAATTTTGTCTTTTAACAAGTGTTAAGACAGTTACATGTGTACGTTGGGTATAGAGGGAAATGGGCCAAATGCGGGCAATTGGGACTAGACTAGTGGTTAAAAAAGGGCAGCATGGACAAGTCGGGCCGAAGGGCCTGTTTCCATGCTGTAAACCTCTATGACACACGAAGGAAACCCACGCAGACATGAGGAGAACATGCAAACTTTGCACAGACGATGACCCAAACTGGGAATTGAACCCAGGCCCCTGGCACTGTGAGGCAGCAGTGCTAACCACTGTGCCACCCTGGGTGAATGTGGGTTTGAAGTTACAATCAGGTCAGGCCAATGGTCTTATCGAATGGTGGAGCAGGGCTTGAGGGGCCGAATGGCTGACTCCTGCTCGGAGTTTGTATGTTCGCCTGCCTCAGACAACAGAGAGCCAGTCCAAATCAAATGTTGCACAAGGCTTCATGGACTCTGGAATGAGTGCACTCCATCAGTTACGCTCGCAAAGTCCTTCAACTCTCATCGGACGCACGTTGACAGCTCTCAGTTAAGCCATGGATCTGCGTGTCCTGCGTTGATGATTATTTGGGTGTCCTTTCAATCAGCCCATAGCTCCAGTTGTTCGGAGCTCCCACATGTCCTCAGGCTGAACCCCCCCCACCGACCCCCAACCCTGCAGTGTGGTTATTCAACTCCGTCATTCCAAGGTCCTGACCATCTTTGGGATGGGGGGTGTTTTGCAGCAGTTTGCCTGAACTTCTAAAGCTCCCCCCCCACCCCTTACTCCCTCCCCACTTATTGCCCAAGTTCCTGTTATCCTCCTCCACCCCCTCACCCCATCCCCCTTACCCTGAAGCCAATCTTTCTACAAATAGGAAAGTTGTTGTTGGAAAAATGCTTGAATTCATCATCAAAGAAGAAATAGCGAGGCACCTAGAGAAGAATGGTTTGCTCGAGCAGACGCAGCACAGATTCGTTAAGGGGAAGTCGTGTTTGACAAATTTATTGGATTTCTATGAGGATGTGACTAGTGCGGTAGACAGAGGGGAACCGGTGGATGTGGTATTTCTTGATTTTCAGAAGGTGTTTGATAAGGTGCCTCACAAAAGGTTGCTTCAGAAGGCTAAGGGGCATGGACTTGGGGGTAAGGTGTTAGCGTGGATAGAGAATTGGTTGTCTAATAGGAGGCAGAGAGTTGGTATCAATGGGTGCTATTCTGATTGGTGGTTGGTGATGAGTGGAGTGCCGCAGGGATCGGTGCTGGGGCCTCAACTGTTTACCATTTATATAGATGATCTAGAGGAGGGGGCTGAGTGTAGGGTGACAAAATTTGCTGATGACACAAAGATGAGTGGTAAAGCAAATTGCATGGAGGGTGTGGAAAATCTGCAGAGAGATCTGGATAGGCTGAGCGAGTGGGTGAGGACCTAGCAGATGGAGTACAATGTTAGCAAGTGTGAGGTTATCCATTTTGGCAGGAATAATAGGAGGGATTACTATTTAAAGGACGAAAAGCTGCAGCATGCTACGATGCAGAGGGACCTGGGGGTCCTTGTGCATGAGTCGCAAAAACCCAGTCTGCAGGTGCAGCAGGTGATGAAGAAGGCGAATGGGATGCTGGCCTTTATAGCGAGGGGGATAGAATATAAAAGCAGGGAGGTTTGCTGCAACTGTACAGGGCACTGGTGAGGCTGCAGCTGGAGTACTGTATGCAGTTTTGGTCGCCGCACTTGCACAAGGATATTTTGGCCTTGGAGGGAGTGCAGAGGAGGTTCACTAGGCTGATACCGGAGATGAGGGGGTTGGGCTATGAAGAGAGGCTGAATAGACTGGGTCTGTACTCATTGGAGTTTAGAAGGATGAGGGGGGATCTTATAGAGACGTATAAGATAATGAAGGGGATGGATAGGGTAGAGGTGGAGAGACTCTTCCCGCTCAGAAAGGACAGTAGGACTAGGGGGCACAGCCTCAAGATAAGGGGGGGCGGTTTAAAACAGAGTTGAGGAGGAACTTCTTCACTCAAAGGGTGGTGAATCTCTGGAATTCTCTGCCCGTTGAAGTGGTGGATGCTACCTGGCTAAATATATTTAAGACACGGGTAGATAGGTTTTTGGTAGGCAAGGGAATTAAGGGTTATGGGGAGAGGGTGGGAAAGTGGAACTGATCCACTTCAGATCAGCCATGATCTTATTGAATGGCGGGGCAGACTCGAAGGGCTAGATGGCCTACTCCTGCACCGACTTCTTATGTTCTTATATTCCTGTCCTTCTCCCCACCTCCCGAACTATTTAATTCTGATGTCCATGTGCCTTTTCATTGAACCACAGAGTCCCCACCATGCAGCAGGAGGCCATTCGGCCCAGCAAGTCTGCATCAACTCGCTGACAGAGCATCTTACCCAGGCCCTCTCCTCGCCTTATTCCCATCACTCAACATTCTTACCTCACTCTTTCCCCGAAACCTGCACATCTGGGACAATTTAGCATGGCCAATCCACCTAACCTACACATCTTTGGACACTAAGGGACAATTTAGCGTGGCCAATCCACCCTAACCTGTACATCTGTGGGAGGAAACCAGAGCTCACTGAGGAAACCCATGCAGACACGGGCAGATTCCACACAGACAGTGACCCAAGCCAGGAATCGAACCCAAGTCCCTGGCGCTGTAAGGCAGCAGTGTGAACCACAAGGCCAAGCTCACTAAGAAAGTAGCACCCCCCCCCCCCCCCCCAACTCCCCCACCTTGCCCCTCTGCCCCTCTGCCGCTGCCGGTCAGTCTGTCACAGTGTCTCAGCCAGAGTTCGTTCACAAGCTCCCAGCGGCTGAGCTCCATACACAACAGAGGTCGTGTTTACGCCAGGTAAACATAACACCGGCCTCAGACAAAAAGTAGTTAAAAATTAAACAGCTGACGTATCTGCATTTGCCTCCGCAATGTTCCCAGCCTGAACTGTTTCTCAATCCCAAATGTCTGCCCAGGCCAAACAAGATCAGCATCAAATCCACCTTTGAACCCTGATGCAGATGGACAGTAAGGGGCCAACGGGGTTCATCTTTGGGGGGGACGCAGGGCGAGGAGAGGGGAAGGGTTGGGGTTCAGAAATCACTCCGATTCTCAGCGTTATTCTCTCCCCACCCCACACAAACCCCCTCTCTCCCCCCACCCACACACACACACACACACACACACACACACACAGTTACATCAGAAACCAAACATGTCTAACCGTGTAGACTGTGGCTGCCAGAGCAGCTCAGAGGCTGGGAATCCTGTGGTGAGTAACTCACCTCCTGATTCAGCCACCACCAGCCCCGCACCCGCCCCGCCCCCACCCCGCCACTGTTAATATTCACCTCCCGCACAGTGGGGTACTTCAGTCTCTCTCTGCCCCAACCCCCTTCCCCCCTCCCTCCGCCCCACTCAAGGTTCTCTGGCACTCCCCGCACCATCCCAATGGAAACACCTCCTTCACAGTATAGACGATTTGCACCAGACTCCGAGGAACAGGGACCAGAGGGAATCTGACATTGTTTGGAAATATCATACAATCCCAACAGTGCGGACGAGGGCTATTCTGCCCATCGAGTCTGCACCAATACCAATCCCACCCAGGCCCAATCCCCGTCACCATGCATATTTATCCTGCTAATCCCAGGGGCAATTTAGCATGGCCAAACCCCCTAACCGACACATCTTTGGACACTAAGCGACAATTTAGCATGGCCAATCCACCTCACCTGCACATCTTTGGACACTAAGCAACAATTTGGCATGACTAATCCACGGGGGTAACGTGTTAGCGTGGATTGAGGATTGGCTATCTAACAGGAAGCAGAGTTGGAATAAATGGGTGCTTTTCTGGTTGGCAGTTGGTGATTAGTGACATGCCACAGGGATTGGTGCTGGGGCCTCAATTATTTACCATTTACATAGACAATCTGGAGGAAGGGACCAAGTGTAGGGTAACAAAGTTTGCGGATGACACAAAGATGAGTGGGAAAGCAAATTGCGTGGAGGACGCGGAAAGTCTGCAGAGAGATTCGGATAGGCTGAGTGAGTGGGCGAGGATCTGGCAGATAGAGTATAACATTGGCAAATGTGAGGTCCACTTTGGAAGGAATAATAGTAAAATGGACTATTATTTAAATGGTGAAAAATTAGAACATGCTACAGTGCAGAGGGACCTGGGGGTCCTTGTGCACAAGTCGCAAAAACCCAGTCTGCAGGTGCAGCAGGTGATCAAGAAGGCGAATGGGATGCTGGCCTTTATAGCGAGGGGGCTAGAATATAAAAGCAGGGAGGTCTTGCTGCAACTGTACAGGGTACTGGTGAGGCCGCAACTGGAGTACTGTGTGCAGTTTTGGTTCCCTTATTTACGAAAGGATATATTGGCCTTAGAGGGAGTACGGAGAAGGTTCACTAGGCTGATACCGGAGATGAGGGGGTTAGCTTATGAGGAGAGATTAAATAAACTGGGCCTGTACTCGTTGGAGTTTAGAAGGCTGAGGGGGGATCTTATAGAGACATATAAGATAATGAAGGGCCTAGACAGGGTAGAAGCAGCTAAATTGCCCCTTACTGTCCAAAGATATGTAGGTTAGGGGAATTGGCCATGCTAAATTACCTCTAAATGTCCAATGATGTGCAGGGGGATTGGCCATGCTAAATTGCCCCTTAGTGTCCAAAGTTGTGCAGGTTAGATGGATTGGCCATGCTAAATTACCCCTGGGATTAGCAGGATGAATATGCATGGTGACGGGGATTGGGCCTGGGTGGAAACAAGAACTAGAGGGCATAGCCTCAAAATACAGGGGAGTCAATGTAGAATAGAATTGAGAAGAAACTTCTTCTCCCAGAGGGTAGTGAATGTCTGGAATTCTCTGCCCATTGAAGCAGTGGAGGCTACCTCGTTAAATGTGTTTAAGTCACAGGTAGATCGATTTCTGATCAATAAGGTAGCGGGTTATGGGTAGCGGGCAGGGAAGTGGAACTGAACGACTATCAGATCAGCCCTGATTTTACTGAATGGCGGAGCAGGCTTGAGGGGCCAGATGGCCTACTCCTGCTCCAAGTTCTTCTTATGTTTATGTTCAAACCTGCACACTTTTGGACACTAAGGGGCAATTTATCAAGGCCAATCCCCCTAACCTACACATCTTTGGACACTAAGGGACAATTTAGCATGGCCAATCCCCCTAACCTGCACATCTTTGGACACTAAGGGGCAATTTATCATGGCCAATCCCCCTAACCTGCACATCTTTGGACAAGGTGACCATAAGTTCAGTCCAAGAGCTTTTAAGGAACAAATACAAAAGTTAGTGGGGTGTGGGTGAGATGTTTAGAGCTGGAATTCGAGAGATTAGGGCACCTCCCCCCCCCCAGGCAGCTGAAACAACGGCCACCAATGGTGGAAAGAGGGATGCTCAAGAGGCCAGAATTGGAGGAGCGCAGAGATCACGGATAGTGGTGGGGGCTACAGGGATAGGGAGAGGGTGCAGGGGTTGGAGGAGGTTACAGAGATAAGGAGGAGTATCTGGTCTGGAGGAGGTTACAAAGATAGGGAGGGGTGTAGGGATTGGAGGAGAACACAGAGATAGCGATACTTTCGATCATCAGTGCTGAGGGAGTGCCGCACTGTCAGAGGGTCAGTGCTGAGGGAGCGCCGCACTGTCAGAGGGTCAGTGCTGAGGGAGTGCCGCACTGTCAGAGGGTCAGTGCTGAGGGAGTGCCGCACTGTCAGAGGGTCAGTGCCGAGGGAGCGCCGCACTGTGCGAGGGTCAGTGCTGAGGGAGTGCCGCACTGTCAGAGGGTCAGTGCTGAGCGAGTGCCGCACTGTCAGAGGGTCAGTGCTGAGGGAGCGCCGCACTGTCAGAGGGTCAGTGCTGAGGGAGCGCCGCACTGTCAGAGGGTCAGTGCTGAGCGAGTGCCACACTGTCAGAGGGTCAGTGCTGAGGGAGCGCCGCACTGTGCGAGGGTCAGTGCTGAGGGAGTGCCGCACTGTCAGAGGATCAGGACTGAGCGAGTGCCGCACTGTCAGAGGGTCAGTGCTGAGCAAGTGCCACACTGTCAGAGGGTCAGTGCTGAGGGAGCGCCGCACTGTCAGAGGGTCGGTGCTGAGGGAGCGCCGCACTGTCAGAGGGTCAGTGCTGAGGGAGTGCCGCACTGTCAGAGGATCAGTGCCAAGGGAGTGCTGCACTGTCAGAGGATCAGTGCCAAGGGAGCGCCGCACTGTCAGAGGGTCAGCGCTGAGGGAGTGCCGCACTGTCAGAGGGTCAGTGCTGAGCGAGTGCCACACTGTCAGAGGGTCAGTGCTGAGGGAGTGCCGCACTGTCAGAGGATCAGTGCCAAGGGAGCGCCGCAATGTCAGAGGGTCAGTGCTGAGGGAGCACCGCACTGTCACAGGGTCAGTACTGAGGGAGTGCTGCACTGTCGGAGTTGTGTCGCTCAAATGGGAATTAAAAGAAGCTTCCTCACTCTTTCTAGTTGGGTGCAACACATTCCAGAGCTTGCTTTGCACAACTCCAACATTACAACACTTGAGAAAATCTGTCACTGGGCACAAAGCAGATCGTGACAGATAGTGGCAGTCATTATGTAAATGCATTTATTTAGGGGAGGCGCCGGCCTTGAGGTATTATCGCGAGACTATTAATCCAGAAACTCAGCTAATGTTCTGGGGGACCCGGGTTTGAATCCCACCGCAGCAGACGGTGGAATTTGAATTCAATAAAAAATATCTGGAATTAAGGATCTACTAATGACCCATTGTCGGAAAAACCCATCTGGTTCCCTTTAGGGAAGGAAATCTGCCATCCTTACCCCAGTCTGGCCTACAAGGAGTAGCAAAATTTGGAGCAGCAGGAGGTCATTCAGCCCCTTGGGCCTGTTGCACCATTTGATAAGATCGTTGACCAACTTGGATGCAACTTCAACACCACATTCCCCGCCTTCCCCATGTGGCACAGTAGCACAGCGGGTTAGCGCTGCTGCCTCACAGCACCAGGGACCCAGGTTCAACCCCAGCAGCACGGTGACACAGTGGGTTAGCACCACTGTCTCACAGCGCCAGGCACCCGGGTTCAATCCCAGCGGCACGGTGACACATTGGGTTAGCACTGCTGCCTCACAGCGCCAGGGACCCGGGTTCAATCCCAGCGGCACGGTGACACAGTGGGTTAGCGCTGCTGCCTCACAGCGCCAGGGACCCGGGTTCAATCCCAGCAGCACGGTGACACAGTGGGTTAGCACTGCTGCCTCACAGCGCCAGGGACCCGGGTTCAATCCCAGCGGCACGGTGACACAGTGGGTTAGCGCTGCTGCCTCACATCGCCAGGGACCCAGGTTCGATTCCCGGCTTGGGTCACTGTTTGTGCAGAGGCTGCATGTTCTCCCCGTGTCTACGTGGGCTTCCTCTGGGTACTCCGGTTTCCTGCCACAGTCCCACAGAAAGATATGCTGGTTAGGGTGCTAAATTCTCCCTCAGTGTAACTCAAACAGGCGCCACAATGCGGCTACTCAGGGAATTTCACAGTAACTTCATGGCAGTGTCAGTGTAAGCCTATTTGTGACACTAATACATAATTAACAAAGTGAAATGTGTTTCCAGAGCCACAGCAATGTGATCACCTCTAAACTGCCCTCTGAAATGACCTAGCAAAGTACTCAGTCCTAGGGCTATCAGGAACGGGCAATAAATGCTGGCCCATAGAGTTACACAGTAAGAAGTCTGAAACACCAGGTTTAAGTCCAACCAATTTATTTGATAGTAAACTCACAAGCTTTCGAGGGTTGCCCCTTTGTCAGGTGAATGGAGAGTTCTGGCCTCAGACAGAGCATATAACAGCACAGACAGTTTACAGATTACTGATTAGAGTGCGAATCTTTAACCTGCTATTCAAGTCTTAAAGTGGCTAACAATGTGAGTGGAAAGAGCATTAAGCACAGGTTAAAGAGATGTGTATTGTCTCTGTGCTGTTATATGCTCTGTCTGAGGCCAAAACACTCCATTCACCTGACAAAGGGGCAAACCTCGAAAGCTTGTGAGTTTACTATCAAACAAATTGGTTGGACTTAAACCTGGTGTTGTCAGACTTCTTACAGTGTTTACCCCAGTCCAACGCTGGCATCTCCACACCATAGAGTTACAAACAGGAATCAAATCAACGGGTTCAGGGAGGTTTATATATAGAATATCAGATACCCGGGAGTGAGTTACAGACTCGAATCTAATCGAGGGGTTCAAGGTGGTTTATATACAGAATAACAGATACCCGGGAGTGAATTACAGACTCGAATCTAATCGAGGGGTTCGGGGTGGTTTATATACAGAATAACAGATACCCGGGAGTGAGTTACAGACTCGAATCTAATCGAGGGGTTCGGGGTGGTTTATATACAGAATAACAGATACCCGGGAGTGAGTTACAGACTCAAATCTAATCGAGGGGTTCGGGGTGGTTTATATACAGAATAACAGATACCCGGGAGTGAGTTACAGACTCGAATCTAATCGAGGGGTTCAAGGTGGTTTATATATAGAATAACAGATACCCGGGAGTGAGTTACAGATTGGAATCTAATCGAGGGGCTCGGGGTGGTTTATATACAGAATAACAGATACCCGGGAGTGAATTACAGACTCGAATCTAATCGAGGGGTTCAAGGTGGTTTATATATAGAATAACAGACACCCGGGAGTGAGTTACAGACTGGAATCTAATCAAGGGGTTCAGGTCCCACAAATTAATTTTTTTTTTAAATTGTGCGTCTTCTCTCAGGGAATTTTGAGAACAGAACACATGAGCCAGTCTCTTGCTTGTGAAGGTTATACTTTATTTTTGTGATGTTTATTTATAGTTAAGACACACACGCACGCACACACACGCACACACACACATATATATATAATATATATATAAGCAATCTGCCAGTTTAATCTATACACAGGTTTGACACAGACAGAAGCCTCATCAGAAACAATGACCAGAAGCCTGCTACTAATACAGCTGAGTAATGTGACAGCTTCTAAAAAATACCAAATACATTCAGTAGCAAATAGAACGGACATCTGAGGCTTCCGTTGCAAAGTGCAAGTTACTTCGAATTTTTGAAACAAATTTTAAAAATAAAACAAATGATCTCCTTTCTACTGCAATCTATCTGTGCGTGTGTGTGTGTGTGCATGTGTGTGTGTGTGTGTGTGCCCTGACACACACGCACGCACACACACACATACATACATACATACATGGAAATCTGGATACGCGTTGGTCTATCAGAGGCCCCAGTTCACACAAGTATTACGGGTCTCTCCCCGCCACCCTCCCATGATTGCCTGCGCTCCAATCAATCCACAGGCTCTGCCAAACACTAGCATTCTCCTTAAGGATCTATCAAGGGCAGGATTTCTTTCTGGCTCGCAAGATAACTTCCAAAGGAGCTCCAAGTCCTTTGTATAGTGCAGCAGTAAAGGTTAAAGTCCCAATCCTCATTCATACACCATACTTCATGTCAGGAGGCCTGTGAGTGAGTTACAGACTGGAGTTGAATCAAGGGATTCGGGGTGGTTTATATATAGCATAACAGATACCGGGTAGTGAGTTACAGACTGGAATCTAATCGAGGGGTTCAGGGTGGTTTATATATAGCATAACAGATACCGGGTAGTGAGTTACAGACTGGAATCTAATCGAGGGGTTTGGGGTGGTTTATATATAGAATAACGGATACCCGGGAGTGAGTTACAGACTGGAATCTAATCGAGGGGTTCGGGGTGGTTTATATAAAGAATAATAGATACCCAGGAGTGAGTTACAGACTGCAATCTAATCGAGGGGTTCGGGGTGGTTTATACATTTGGGGTGGTTTATATAAAGAATAACAGACACCCTGGAGTGAGTTACAGATTGGAATCTAATCGAGAGGTTCAAGATGGTTTTTTTTACAGAAAAAAGATACCCAGGAGTGAGTTACAGATCAGAATGTAATCAAGGAGTGCAGGGTGATTTATATAAAGAATAACAGACACCTGGGAGTGAGTTACAGACTGGAATCTAGTCGAGGGATTCAGGATGGTTTATATATATTATAACAAATTTACAGGAATGAATTACAGATTGGAATCTAATCGAAGAGTTCAGGGTGGTTTATGTATAGAATAACAGATACCCGGGAGTGAGTTTCAGACTGGAAACTAATCGAGGGGTTTGGGGTGTTTACATGCAGAATAACAGATACCCAGGAGTGAGTTACAAACTGGAATCTAACTGAGGGGTTCGGGGTAGTTTATATATAGAATAACAGATACCCGGGAGTGAGTTACAGACTGGAATCTAATCGAGGGGTTCTGGGTGGTTTGTATACAGAATAACAGATATCCAGGACTGAGTTACAGACTGGAATCTAATCGAGGGTGTTTGGGCTGGTTTCTATACAGAATAACAGATACCCGGGAATGAGTTACAGACTGGAATCTAATTGAGGGGTTCGGGCTGGTCTATATATAGAATAACAGACACCCGGGAGTGAGTTACAGACTGGAATCTAATCGAGGGGTTCGGGGTGGTTTAGATATAGAATAACAGATACCCGGGACTGAATTACAGACTGGAATCTAATCCGGGGGGGAGGGCAGGGGTTCGGAGTGGTTTATATAAAGAATAACAGATACCCGAGAGTGAGTTACAGACTGGAATCTAATCGAGGGGTTCAGGGTGGTTTATATATAGAATAACAGATACCCGGGAGTGAGTTACAGACTGCAATCGAATCGAGGGGTTCGGGGGGGGGTTTATATATAGAATAACAGATTTCCAGGAAAGAGTTACAGACCGGAATCTAATCAAGGGGTTCAGAGTGGTTTATATATAGAATAACAGATACCCGGGAGTGAGTTACAGACTGGAATCTAATCAAGGGGTTCGGGGTGGTTTACATATAGAATAACAGATACCCGGGAGTGAGTTACAGACTGGAATCTAATCGAGGGGTTCGGGGTGGTTTATATACAGAATAACAAATACCCGGGAGTGAGTTACAGACTGGAATCTAATCGAGGGGTTCGTGGTGGTTTATATACAGAATAACAAATACCCGGGAGTGAGTTACAGACTAGAATCTAATTGAGGGGTTCGGGGTAGTTTATATAAAGAATAACAGTTACCTGAATGTCTGTCACAGAATCTAATCTCATTGGATATCTGTTACTCTGTGTAAAAGCCACAGGAGCCTCTTAAATTGATTTGATGATGTAACTCACTCCCAGGTATTGTTTAAATAAATATCAGGAGAGGCGTGGCTTGGCTCCTACTGTGTGAAGGAGATGTATTTTCGTGTGAACTGAACCCTACTGTGGGTGGAGGGTCTCTTCCTTGGTTTGGCTGCGATGCTGCACTTTGGCAAGTATTGCCGACCTGTGATGGGTTTTACCTTGGGGCTAAATGGAGCAGAGTCCAAGTCTCTTCTATGCTTTTGGAATCCAGGTCCCATAGAGTAAGGGTCTGGAATTGATCTCACTCCTCTGCCTCACTCACTCTGCAACCCACCAGCATGGATTCACTACCCAATGCACCACCTGATGCTTGGGAGCTGGCCTATCATTGTCGGGGGCTACTGAGATCTTCTGGTTTCCATTCAGTGCACCCCTCATGGAGGTGGAGTGCGTGGCAGGGGGGCCCGTTGGTGGGACCAAAAGATCTGCCCGGTGTGAACAGGCAGAAAGTTCCGGTCAATAGTGTACACTCTATCCTGGGGAAGGTGCTGTGAAAGACTGACAAGGACGTTATTGGAACCAGGAGCTTGTAACTGTCAGGAAAGATTGAATACGCTGTAGAAAGGTCAGTCCCAGATCCTTCACTGAGAGGATATGATGGGGGTTCACGTAGAATGGATGCTTCTGCTGGTTGGAGAGACCAGAACTCAGAGACCATTCATATAAGACAACCTCTCATCAATCCAGTGGGGAATTCAGGAGAAAGTTTGTTAGCCAGAGAACGGGGAGAATGTGGGACTCACTCGCATGGCAGAATGGGGAGAATGTGGGACTCACTTCCAGGGTGAGTGGGGAGAATGTGGGACTCACTCCCAAGGCAGAATGGGGAGAATGTGGGACTCACTTCCAGGGGGAGTGGGGAGAATGTGGGACTCACTCCCAAGGCAGAATGGGGAGAATGTGGGACTCACTTCCAGGGGGAGTGGGGAGAATGTGGGACTCACTCCCAAGGCAGAATGGGGAGAATGTGGGACTCACTTCCAGGGTGAGTGGGGAGAATGTGGGACTCACTTCCAGGGTGAGTGGGGAGAATGTGGGACTCACTTCCAGGGGGAGTGGGGAGAATGTGGGACTCACTTCCAGGGGGAGTGGGGAGAATGTGGGACTCACTCCCAGGGGGAGTGGGGAGAATGTGGGACTCACTTCCAGGGGGAGTGGGGAATGTGGGACTCACTTCCAGGGTGAGTGGGGAATGTGGGACTCACTTCCAGGGGGAGTGGGGAGAATGTGGGACTCACTTCCAGGGGGAGTGGGGAATGTGGGACTCACTCCCAAGGCAGAATGGGGAGAATGTGGGATTCACTCCCACGGTGGGGGGGAGTAGGGAGAATGTGGGACTGACTCCCATGGGAGAACAGGGAGAATTTGGGACTCGCTCCTACAGAGGGCAAGTAGGGAGAATGTGAGACTCGGTCCCATGGGGGGGAATAGGGACAATGTGGGACTCGGTCCCATGGGGAGTGGGGAGAATGTGGGACTCACTGCCACGGGGAGTGGGGAGAATGTGGGACTCGCTCTCACAGGGAGTGGGGAGAATGTGTGGGACTCACTCAGTTTGAACCCGGGTCTCACTGGGCAAGGACGTGTCCGACATCTGTGGAGTGCCCGCTGTTAAAAACCAGATGAGCAGTGATGCCCCTCCGCCCTCCACGATCCCTCGGGGCGCACCGACTCAGCTGTATTTACAAACAATCACAACTCTTAAAGAATGTTCTCTGCTCATAATGGCCAACCTCGCATCCAATCAAACAGTAGACAATAACAAACAATGATGTTGGAAGGTGGTGTTCTTGGTGGGATCAGATAGTGGCGTGCTCTGGGATACCGTGTGGTACACAAGGTGCTCGTAATCCTTCTGCCCATATCTGTCGCTCAGGTAACAACAGAGACCTGAGGCATTGTGTTGCAACGTGGGCACCCCCTCGCCGACACAGTGTAGACGGAGGGCAGGGGACATTGGGGAGCATCGGACAACCTACATGTTTGGAGTGACGGGACACAGTGATTCGGAAACCGGGTGCTTTGTGATTAGCATTGTGATTAGCATGTCCCTCCAAACTTCAACCCCGTCTCCCGCAGTGGGTGTAATGTTACACTCGGCAAAGGGCTAAAGAGGAGGCTTCCAAACCAGCAGAAATTAAACACTCTTTGGCACTGTGGAGGTGGACTTTATCAATTAAATCAGGGTTTAGATCCGGAATAAAGGTCCCTCTGCACTGTCCCCCATAAAACACTCCCCGGGCAGGTACAGCACGGGGTTAGATACAGAGTAAAGCTCTCTCTACACTGTCCCCCATCAAACACTCCCAGGACAGGTACAGCACGGGGTTAGATACAGAGTAAAGCTCCCTCTACACTGTCCCCCCATCAAACACTCCCAGGACAGGTACAGCACAGGGTTAGATACAGAGTAAAGCTCCCTCTACACTGTCCCCCATCAAACACTCCCAGGACAGGTACAGCACGGGGTTAGATACAGAGTAAAGCTCCCTCTACACTGTCCCCCCATCAAACACTCCCAGGACAGGTACAGCACGGGGTTAGATACAGAGTAAAGCTCCCTCTACACTGTCCCCCATCAAACACTCCCAGGACAGGTACAGTATGGGGTTAGATATAGGGTAAAGCTCTCTCTATACTGTCCTCATCAAACATTCCCAGGACAAGTACAGCACAGGATTAGATGCAGAGTAAAGCTCTCTCTACACCGTCCCCGTCAAACACTGTAAGAAGTCTGACAACACCAGGTTTAAGTCCAACCGATTTATTTGATAGTAAACTCACAAGCTTTCGAGGTTCCCCTCTTCGTCAGGTGAATGAAGTGTTCTGGCCCCAGACAGAGCATATAAAGCACAGACAGTTTACAGATTACTGATTAGAATGCGAATCTTTACACCTAACTTGCTATTCAAGTCTTAAAGTGGCTAACAATGTGAGTGGAAAGAGCACTGAGCACAGGTTAAAGAGATGTGTATTGTCTCCAGACAGTACAGTAAGTGAGGTTTTGCTAACCCAGGCAAGTCATGGGGGTTCATGACTTGCCTGGGTTTGTAAAACCTCACTTACTGTACTGTCTGGAGACAATACACATCTCTTTAACCTGTGCTCAGTGCTCTTTCCACTCACATTGTTAGCCACTTTAAGACTTGAATAGCAAGTTAGGTGTAAAGATTCGCATTCTAATCAGTAATCTCGAAACTGTCTGTGCTTTATATACTCTGTCTGGGGCCAGGACTCTTCATTCACCGGACAAAGAGGGGAACCTTGAAAGCTTGTGAGTTTACTGTCAAATAAATCGGTTGGACTTAAACCTGGTGTTTCAGACTTCTTACTGTGTTTACCCGAATCCAACGCTGGCATCTCCACATCATGCCCATCAAACACTCCCAGGACAGGTAAAGTACAGGGTTAGATACAGAGTAAAGCTCCCTCTACACTGTCCCCCATCAAACGCTCCCAGGACAGGTACAGCACGGGGTTAGATACAGAGTAAAGCTCCCTCTACACTGTCCCCCATCAAACATTCCCAGGACAGGGGGTTAGATACAGAGTAAAGCTCCCTCTACACTGTCCCCCATCAAACACTCCCAGGACAGGTACAGCTCGGGGTTAGATACAGAATCAAGCTCCCTCTACACTGATCCCATCAAACACTCGTAGGACAGGTATAGTATGGGATTAGACACAGAGTAAAGCTCTCTCTACACTGCCCTTATCAAACTTTCCCAGGACAAGTACAGCACAGGATTAGATGCAGATAGAGCTCTCTCTACATCCCAGGACAGGTACAGCATGGGGTTAGAGAGTAAAGCTCCCTCTACACTGTCCACATCAAACATTCCAGGACAGGTATAGTACGTGGTTAGATACAGAGTCAAGCTCTCTCTACACTGTCCCCATCAAACACTCCCAGGACAGATACAGCACGGGGTTAGATACAGAGTAAAGCTCCCTCTGCACTGTCCCCATCAAACACTCCCAGGACAGGTACAGCACGGCGTTAGATACAGAGTAAAGCTCCCTCTACACTGTCCACATCAAACACTCCAGATTAGGTACAGCACGGGGTTAGATACAGAGTAAAGCTCCATCTACACTGTCCCCATCAACACTCCCAGGACAGGGACAGCACAGGGTTAGATACAGAGTAAAGCTCCCTCTACACTGTCCCCATCAAACACTCCCAGGACAGGCACAGCATGGGGTTAGACACGGAGTCAAGCTCCCTCTACACTGATCCCATCAAACACTCGCAGGACAGTACAGCACGGGGTTAGATACAGAGTAAAGCTCCCTCTATATTGTTCCCCATCAAACACTCCCAGGACAGATACACCACGGGTTAGAAACAGTAAAGCTCCCTCTACACTGTCCCCATCAAACACTCCAGGACAGGTATAGTATGCGGTTAGATACAGAGTAAAGCTCCCTCTACACTGCCCTTATCAAACATTCCCAGGACAAGTACAGCACGGGGTTAGATACAGAGTAAAGCTCTCTTTCCACTGTCCCCCCATCAAACACTCCCAGGACAGGTACAGCACAGGGTTAGATACAGAGTAAAGCTCCCTCTACACTGTCCCCATCAAACACTCCCAGGACAGGTACAGCACGGGGTTAGATACAGAGCAAAGCTCCCTCTGCACTGTCCCCATCAAACACTCCCGGGACAGGTACAGCACGGGGTTAGATACAGAGTAAAGCTCCCTCTACACTGTCCCCCCCATCAAACACTCCCGGGACAGGTACAGCACGGGGTTAGATACAGAGTAAAGCTCCCTCTACACTGTCCCCCCCATCAAACAGTCCCGGGACAGGTGCAGCACAGGGTTAGATACAGAGTAAAGCTCCCTCTACATTGTCCCCCATCAAACACTCCCAGGACAGGTACAGCACGGGGTTAGATACAGAGTAAAGCTCCCTCTACACTGCCCACCCTCCCCCCTTTAAACTCCTCCACCTCCCTAAGCAGGAATCCCCTCCACTCAAACTCCACACCCAAAGTTTAATGTGATGTCTGTTAACCCTAATCTTGAAGGTAAATTGCTTGTCGGGGGATTTCCCACCCTCTGCTGGCCACTTAGTGAAAGCTCTGCCTGATGACACTATAATAATATTACAGTAACAACTTCCCCCTATCACTGGGACAATCACATTACTGTAATACTGACTCTAAACTACAAAAATAAACTCTGAAACAACTTTGTACATATTTAGAATATATAGAAAAATAAAAAATCTTACATGCTCTGCATCTGCCTTCCCTGACCCCTCCTGAATCTTAATCAAATCCCAACAGTGCAGAAGGAGCCTGAACCACAATCCCACCCAGACCCTCACCCCATAACTGCATGTATTTACCCTGCTAATCCCCACGACACTAAGGGGCAATTTAGCATGGCCAATCCCTCCCTAACCTGCAAATCTTTGGACACTAAGGGGCAATTTAGCATGGCCAATCCACCTAATCTACACATCTTTGGACACAAAGGGGCAATTTAGCATGGCCAATCCCTCCCTAACCTGCAAATCGTTGGACACTAAGGGGCAATTTAGCATGGCCAATCCACCTAATCTACACATCTTTGGACACAAAGGGGCAATTTAGCATGGCCAATCCCTCCCTAACCTGCAAATCGTTGGACACTAAGGGGCAATTTACCATGGCCAATCCACCTAACCCAAACATCTCTGGACAGTAAGGGGCAATTTACCACGGCCAATCCCCCTAACCTGCACATCTTTGGACACTAAGGAGCAATTTAGCATGGCTGATCCTCCTAACCTACACATCTCTGGACACTAAGGGACAATTTAGCACGGCCAATCCACCTAACCTACACATCTTTGGACACTTAAGGACAACTGGGAATGGCCAATCTATCTAACCCGCACATCTTTGGACTGTGGGAGGAAACCCACACAGATATGGGGAGAACGTGCAGATTCCACTCAAACAGTGATGCGAGGCTGGAATGGAACCCAGGTTCTTGGCGCTGTGAGGCAGTAGTGTTAAACACCCTGCCGCCCTCAATCTTATCATCTTTCCTTCTGTTCTTAATAGTTCTATTCTTGCTTCTTTGTGCTTTTTTTTGCCCCCTCTTGTTCCTTAGAAAAATAGGTTATGAAGCTTTATCCGTCTGCTTTGTCTCAATGTCCATTCTGGGGGAGTGGAGTGAAATGGTTAATGGCCTATCCTATCTCCATTCTCAGGGGTCTTTGATGGTCTCCCAGGCCTTTCTTTACAGGAATCTATTTTTGGGGCTTCTGCTGTATTTGCTGTTGAGTTGGGGACACAGTCTTAGAGTGAATACGCTGGCCGTTTTCGAGGGACGAGAGGAGGAATTTATCCATTTGGAGGGTGTCGAATCATTGGACTGTGAGAACCGTGGAGACTCAAACATCCATAGAGTCATAGAATCAGAAGGAGGCCGTTCAGCCCATTGGGTCTGCACCGACTACATTCCGACCCAGGCCCAATCACCTTAAACCACATATTTACCCAGTAAAAGGGAGAATTTTGCACAACCAATCCACCTAACCTACACATCTTTGGACATGAAGGGGTAATTTAGCATGGCCAATCCACCGAAACTACACATCTTTGGACATTAAGGGGCAACTTAGCTTGACCAATCTCCCTAACTGTCACATCTTTGGACACTAAGGGGTAATTTACCACGGCCAATCCTTCTAATCTACACATTTTGGGGTACCAAGGGGAAATTTAACACGACCAATCCACCTAACCTGCACATCTTTGGAGCATGGGAGGAAACCGGAGAATCTGGAGGAAACCCACGCAGACACCGGGGAGAACGTGCAGGCTCCACACAGACGTGACACAAGGCTGGGAATTGAACCCGGGTCCCTGGCGCTGTGAGGCAGCAGCGCTAACCCACTGTGTCACCGTGCTGCTGGGATTGAACCCGGGTCCCTGCCGCTGTGAGGCTGCAGCGCTAACCCACTGTGTCACCGT
Organism: Carcharhinus amblyrhynchos; assembly: GCF_965287045.1. Taxonomy (NCBI): domain Eukaryota; kingdom Metazoa; phylum Chordata; class Chondrichthyes; order Carcharhiniformes; family Carcharhinidae; genus Carcharhinus; species Carcharhinus amblyrhynchos. The sequence goes on from NW_027650384.1 coordinate 56,297, forward strand.
GCCGCTGGGATTGAACCTGGGTCCTTGGTGCTGTGAGGCAGCAGCGCTGTGCTGTGCTGTTGAGTATTGAGGATATTGAAGACAGAAGGCTTTCTGGGTGTTAGAAATGTCAAGGGATTTGGGGGAATTGTGAGATCAATCAACCAAGATCTGCTGAATGCTGAAGCAGGTAAAACGGCCGCCTCCAACTCCCCTTTCCCAGTGTTCCGATGACAAGGTTATATTCTTTAAAACTATTTTATCTGGTGTCTTGGATTATGCCAGTATTATCCCTTGAGAAGGTGGTGATGTTCTCCCTGCCCCCCACCCCCTGCCCACTCCCTGAATAGCTGCAGCCCTGTGTGGTGTAGGTACACCCACAGTGCTGTTAGGGAGGGAGCACCAGGATTTTGACCCCAGCGACAGTGAAGGAATGGCCAATAGTCCCTGGTCAAGGAGAGGGGGTCAGGGAGGGGAGGGGCTGGAGCTGGAGAGGGAGCCAGGTGGAGGGGGGTGCAGGGGGAGGGGGGACAAAGGGGAGGTGGGGTAGGACGGGGGACAAAGGGGAGGGGGCGAGGTGGGGGAGCAGCTGGAGTGGAGAGCGAGGGGGGAGTGTGGGGAACAGGAGAGGGGAGGGGGGAGCATGGGGAATAGGAGAGAGGGGAGGGAGTGTGGGGAACAGGAGAGAGGGAGGGGGGAGCGTGGGGAACAGGAGAGGGGAGGGGGGAGCGTGGGGAACTGAAGAGAGGGAGGGGGGGAGCGTGGGGAACTGAACAGAGGGAGGGGGGAGCGTGGGGAACAGGAGAGAGGGAGTGGGGAGCGTGGGGAACAGGAGAGGGAGGGGGGAGTGTGGGGAACAGGGGAGAGGGAGTGGGGAGCGTGGGGAACAGGGGAGAGGGAGGGGGGAGCGTGGGGAACAGGGGAGAGGGAGGGGGGAGTGTGGGGAACAGGGGAGAGGGAGGGGGGAGCGTGGGGAACAGGGGAGAGGGAGGGGGCAGCGTGGGGAACAGGAGAGAGGGAGGGGGGAGCGTGGGGAACAGGGGAGAGGGAGGGGGGAGCGTGGGGAACAGGGGAGAGGGAACGGGGGGGAGCGTGGGGAACAGGGGAGAGGGAGGGGGGAGCATGGGGAACAGGGGAGAGGGGGGGAGCGTGGGGAACAGGGGAGAGGGAACGGGGGGGAGCGTGGGGAACAGGGGAGAGGGAGGGGGGAGCGTGGGGAACAGGAGAGAGGGAACAGGGGGAGGGGGGAGCGTGGGGAACAGGAGAGGGGGGAGTGTGGGGAACAGGAGGGAGGGAGGGGGGAGCGTGGGGAACAGGAGAGGGGGGAGCGTGGGGAACAGGAGAGGGGAGGGGGGAGCGTGGGGAACAGGAGAGAGGGAACGGGGGGAGCAGGGAGGGGGCAGAGGAGGGGGAGTGTGGGGAACAGGAGAGGGGGAACAGGGGGAGGGGGGAGCGTGGGGAACAGGAGAGAGGAGGGGGTGCGTGGGGAACGGGAGAGAGGAAGGGGTGCGTGGGGAACGGGAGAGAGGGAGGGGGGAGCGTGGGGAACTGGAGAGGGGAGGGGGGAGTGTGGGGAACAGGAGAGAGGGAACGGGGGGAGCAGGGAGGGGGCAGAGGAGGGGAGCGTGGGGAACAGGAGAGGGGGAACAGGGGGAGGGGGAAGCAGGGAGGGGCAGGAGAGGGTGAGTGTGGGGAACAGGAGAGGGGGGCGGGGAGGGGGACAGGGGGAGGGGGAGGGGTTGGTTGTATATTTCTCTATATATCTGTTATCTTGCTGCTGTCAGATAACTCGGAGGTGCGGAGGGGAGAGGGATGAGGGGTAATGGAGAGGGGAGGAGGTGGAGGGTGATGGGAAGGGGGGTGTTCTGGGGAGATGGAGGGGGAGGTAATGGAGAGTGAATGTGTGAGAGACAGAAAGTGTGAGAAAGAGAGAGTGTGTATGTGTGTGTGTGAGGGAGTGTATGAGAGTGTGTGTGTGAGTGTGGGTGAGAGGGAGTGTGTGTGTGAGGTTGTGTGTGTGAGAGAGAGTGTTTGAAAGACTGTGGGAGAGTGTGTGAGAGAGAATGTGAGAGAGTGTGAGAGAGCATGAGAGTGTGTGTGCATGTGTGTTTGAGAGTATGTGAGAGTGTGCAATAGTGTGAGTATGTGTGAGAGAGAGTGATTGAGAGAGTGAGAGAATGTGAGTCTGTGTGTGTGTGAAAATGTGAGTGTTTGTGAGAGAGAGAGTGAATGTGAGAGAGAGTATGTGAGAGAATGTGTGAGGGAGAGAGTGACAGAAAGTGTGTGTGAGAGTGAGTGAGAGAGAAAGTGTGTGTGAGAGAGGGAGTGTGCATGTGAGTGAGAGTGAAGGTGTGTGTGAGAGAGTGTGAGAGAGAGGGAGAGAGTGTCAGTCAAAAAGTGTGTGTGTGTGTGTGTGTGTGTGTGAGAGTGTGAAAGAGTGTGAGAGACTGAGTGAGAGAGTGTGTGAGAGCGGGTGTGAGAGAGACAGTATGTATGTGACAGAGGGAGTGTGTGTGAGAGAGTGTGTGAAGGTGTATGTGTGAGACAGTGTGTGAGAGACAGTGTGTGATAGAGTGAACGAGAGAGTGAGGTCAGAACGCACGTGTGTGTGTGTGAGAGAGTGTGCACATGAGTGTGTGAGTGTGAGGGAGTGTGCGCGAGCAAGTGTGAGAGTGTACGAGCGAGTATGAGTGTGAGAGAATGTGTTAGTGAGTGTGAGAGTATGTGAGCGTGTGTGAAAGAGTGCATTAGCAAGTTTGATGTGAGTGTGCGAGAGAGTGTGAGTGTATGAACAAGTGTGAGAGAGTGTACAAGCGAGTGTGAGAGTGCACAAGTGAGTGTGAGTGTGTGCGAGCGAGTATGTATGTGAGAGAGTGTGTGGTAGTGTGACAGAATGTGAAGGAGAGTGAGTGTGAGAGAGTGTGCAAGCGAGTGTGAGTGAGAGTGTGACAGAGTGTGTGAGTAAGTGTGAGGGTGTGTGAAAATGTGAGTATCAGTGTCCGAGAGAGTGTGGGAGTGTGAGAGAGAGAGTGTGTGTGCAAGAGAATGTGAGGGAGAGTGAGAGAGTGTGCAACCAGGTGTGAGTGTGAGAGAATGTGAGAGTGTTTTGAGCAAGTGTGAGAGAGTGCAAGAGAGTGTGTGAGAATGTGCGAGAGTGTGAGAATGAGGGTGTGAAAGAGTGTGTGAGAGTGAGAGAGTGTATGTGAGTGAGATTGTGTGAGAGAGTGTGTGTGAAGGAGTGTGAGAGTGAGCGAGTGAGTGTGAGTGTGTGAGAGAGTGTGAGAAAGTGTGAGAGTGTCAGGGAGAATGAGAGCGAGTGTGAGAGAGAGTGAGACTGAGAGAGTGTGAGAGATTGTGCGAGAGAGTGCTTGACCGTGCGAGTGGGTGTTGAGTATGAGAGAGAAAATGCGCAAGAGTGCAAGAAAGTGTGCGAGAGAGTGACAATGACAGTGAGAGAATGTGAGTGTAAGAGAGTATGAGGGAGTGTGAGAGTGTGAAACAGTGAGTAAGTGAGTGTGAGTGTGTGAAAGAATGTGAGAGTGTGAGAGTGACAGAGAGAGTAAGGGAGGGCGAGCAGGTGTGAGAGTGTGTTTGTCAGAGAGTCTGAAAGAGAGTGAGAGAATGAGTGGGTGTGAGAGAGTGCGCGAGCAAGTGTGAGTGTGAGACAGGGTGTGAATATATGTGAGCAAGTGAGAGTGTGAGAGAGTGTGTGTGAAAGTGCGAGC
>NW_027650384.1:62500-93386 GCF_965287045.1 Carcharhinus amblyrhynchos
AGAGACAGGGAGAGAGAGACAGAGAGAGAGGAGAGAGACAGGGAGAGAGAGAGACAGGGAGAGAGAGAGAGAGAGAGAGACAGGGAGAGAGAGAGAGAGAGACAGACAGAGAGAGAGCAGAGGGAGCAAGTAAGAGGAGCAAAAGGGAAGAGGAGAGAAGGAGAGATGGAGGGGAGACAGCGAGGGGGAGGAATGAGATTGAGAGGGCGAGAGAGGGAGGTGGAGGGAGAGAGAGAAAGGGGAAGGTAAGAGGGAAGGGGAGAGGGAGAGGGAGGGAAGAAAGGGAGAAACAGGGAGGGACAGACGGAGAAAGGAAGGAGGAGAGAGGGAGGGGAGGAGGAGGGATGGAGAAGGCAGAGGAAGGAGCGAGGAAAGCGGGAGAACAAAGGGATATGGTAGGGGCGGGGAGAGAGGAGAGATGAGGGAGCGGTGAGAGAGGAAAGAGGGAGGGGAGAAAGAGGGAGGGGAAATGGAGAGGAGATGGAGGGAGGGTGAAGGAGGAAGAGGGGGGAGATGGAGGGAAGATGAGGGGGGAGAGTGGGAAGGGTGAGGGAGGGGGAGGGAAGGGTGAGGGAGGGGAGGGGGAGGGAGGGTGATGGGGGTAAGGGGAGGGAGGGAAGGAGGGTGAGGGAGGGGGAGGGAAGGAGGGGAGGGAGGGAGGGGTGAGGGTGAGCAGTGGGGCATCAGCAGTGTGAAGGGGAGGTGAGTGTGCGCTTGGGGCAGGTTGGGCCTGGGCAGTCTGGGTCTGCCCGTGTGAACCTTCCTGCTGGTTAGAAGTTGGGGAGATGAGTTTAACCCGGCCCATCCAATGGAGATTCACATCGAGTTACAGAATGTCCAAGACCAACTGTTGGTAAAGAGATAGGAGGCTGAGGGCTGGTCCCCACATGATGGGCCGAAGGGCCTCTTCCTATAAAAACTCTAATAAGCAGGAAACTCTCACCTCCATCCAGAAGCTACAGCAACAGGCGTTCATTCACATTGTAAAACATCCCAGGCACGTCCAGGGGGTGATTATTAACCAGATACAGCAAGCTATATCAACTCAGGTTAGGGACTGGGAGGTTGGAGAGATCAAGTTAAAGGAGAGCCTTTATGAGCAGAAAGAGAGAGGGAGAGGACAGGGAGAGTTAGGGAGAGAACTCCAGAGCTTAGGACCTCCTCCCAGGCAGCTGAAGGCAATGGGAATAGGGCGATGCTCGAGAGGCCGGAATTGGAGGAGCACAGAGATCTCGGTGGGTCGTAGGAGGTTACAGAGATAGGGCGGGGGTGTAGGGGCTGGAGGAGGTTACAGAGATAGGGAGGGTGTAGGGGCTGGAGGAGGTTACAGAGATAGGGAGGGGGTGTAGGTGCTGGAGGAGGTTACAGAGATAGGGAGGGGGTGTAGGAGCTGGAGGAAGTTACAGAGATAGGGAGGGGTGTAGGGGCTGAAGGAGGCTATGGGGATAGGGAAGGAGCTGGGGGCACATGAAGAGATAGTGAGAATTATAAATTGAGGGAGGGAATGAGGGTGTGTGTGGGGGTACTCATGGCCTCCCCCTGCTGCCTGGGACGCAGGGATTAGTGAAATGATTAAATCTTGGGGTGACCAATTGCTTCCCAGTGGGAGGGGGACACTCGGCCTTGTACCTGAGGCCCCAAACACAGGGCGTCTAACTCTACGCTGCATCCAAGTGACAAACATCCCCCACCTCCCCTCGCTCTATTTCTGGCCCAAATCCTCAAAGCTCCTGGATCCTGGGAATCTCAGCCCCAGGGAAGGGAGTTGCCTTGTCCATCATATCGATGCCTGGCACAGACTTGTCCACCTCGCTCTCTAACCTCCCTCAACCTCCCAGCAGAACAAACTCTCTGGCATACAGCCCTACAGACCAATGGAGAAAGTGGTCAGAGTGGATGGGTGTTTGCACTGAGAGGGGCAGAAGAGAGCAGTGGGAGGGCGGGGGGGGTGGTGTGTATAGGGGTACAAACAGCTAGCAGGAAGCAGATGGTCCAAATGGCCTCTTTCGGGTTAGTCTGCATTTGACTCCAGCTTTGGGGATTTTGTTTACTTTGCCAGGAACTGACGTTCCCTGTCGGAGGGACGGGATTGGAGCCGGAGTCGGGGTCAGAGGTCACTCGAACCAGTGCAGCCACTGACCGTTCCGACTCTCCCTCTGTAACTGGAAGCTCCTCTGAACGCCAGCTTCTGGAGAATGTGACATAACGCCAGGGTGACAACTCCCATGCCCCCCACCCACCCCCTGCCCACCCCCTGCCCTGTCCCACCTCCTCCACCTCACCACGGTGTTAAAAATCTATTTCCCAGGGGTCAAAGGGGGAGGCCCCAAAGTTCTAACCGATAGTGAGAGCACGGGTTGAGGGGGTGGAATGATGCTATCATTATCTCGATGCTGGTGGGGGGACAGGGGTATGGGGGGGGGGGGTGGTCTTTAACCTTTCAGGGCTTTGGTCGAGCAAAAAGAAAATCCAACTTTACCCGTGACCTTGGGCAACTTGAGCCATGACCTCATGGCAGCTTGAGCCGTGACCTTGGGCAACATGACCTGTGACCTCACGGCAACTTGATCCGTGACCTTGGGCAACATGACCTGTGACCTCAGGCAACTTGACCCATGACCTCATAGCAACTTGTCCCGTGACCTCGGCCAACTTGACACATGACCTCAGACAGTTTGACCCATGACCTTACACAGTTTGACCTGTGACCTCGGGCAACTTGACCTGTGGAATCTCTAGACACCGTCTCCCCCCCCACCCTCTCAGCGCCACCCCCTCCCCCCATGCTAACTCTGCCTGATAGTGCAATATCCTGGCCGGAGTTGTGGGGGGGGGGGGGGCGGTGGTGCAGTGGGAGGGTGGTGAGCGTGGGGCTACATCTGAGGTACTAAGACTGGCCTCCCCTCCCCCTTTCTCCTCCTCCTCCTCCTCCCCCTCTCCTGGCAGGTGTGGGTTGGGGTCAGGGGTCAATCAGTACATCGACGTCCCCTTCTCACCGGCCAACAGCTCGCGGGCCGCGTCGTCACGGCTGCCATTGCCTGCGGCACCCAGTGGCGGGGGGGGCGGGGGGGCCAGGAGGGGCGGGCCGGCCTCGTCCCGGCACGGTGTGGGGGGGTAGACGAACATCCGGTGCAGGAGGGGCAGCTGCTGCCCCTTCTCGTCCCGGATTACCATGTTGAGGGCCACGGGCAGGGGCGAGATGTGGGCAAAGTTGTAGGGATAGGCACCGGCCAGCAGCTGGTGGCCGTATACCAGCTGGTAGGGGTCCTGGTACAAGGCCACCTTGCTCAGGTCTTCACCCCCCTCCTTGAAGCGGGCGGCGCCCGGGTGGAAAGCCAAGGCCTTGCCCTCGAGGCCGGTCTGCAGGCGGCAGTTTCCGCTGGTGAGCAAGGGTAGGGGGTACTCCTGGGTGGGGTATTCCGAGTCCCTGGGCAGCTCCAGGCCGTGCCCGCTCTCCTCGAAACCCGCCGCCTCTCGGGCGCCCATGGCCTCCAGCGTGTGGAAGTCTCGGACCTCGTCGCCAGCGTCCCTCAGCGGCAAACCTTCCCCGTCGTCCTCGGCACGTGGCATCGCCGTCCCGTCCTGGGCCTCGTCCTCCGTAGCAGGCGGGTCGGGCACGCTTTGCCCTCCAGAGGTCAGCGGCAGCACCTCTTGCTCCTGGGGGGCACCACCGGTGGTGTAGATCCCCTGCGACACTGGCGTCTCCGCTCTGTGAGATTCCGCGCCCTGCGTCAACATCAACTGGTGCATCGGGCCCAGAGGAATGGCCTTTGGCCCTGCCAGTTCCTGCCCCGGGGTCTCTCTGCCGGGGAGGTGGGTGGGATTCTGGGCGTGGTGGAGCAAGGGGCACATCTCGGTTTCGGGGGCCCTGGCCCCGCTGGCACAGTCTTCGGTGTAAGGTGCAATGGTTGGCAGGTGGTCGTTTCTCTGAAGCAGCTTGAGGTTCTCTCCCTCGCTCGCCCTCGGTATCCCGCTGACTCCATTCCTGTCCCCTCTTGGTGAGCAATCTTCCTCCTCCTCCTCCTCTTCGGGGGTCGAAGGGCGAAGGGCGCCCCGGGACGCCCTCTCCAGCTGACCATTTTGGCTGTGGCCCAGCCTTCCGGCTGCTGGAGTAGCCCCCGGCCTCTGTCCTGCCAGGTGCCGCTTCTGGTGTCTCCCGAGGGCCGCCGCGGTCTTGCACGTCTTGGGGCAGTGGGCACAGGCGTGCCGGCCTGCTGCTCTCCTGGCATCCCCGGGGGGCGGGGGCAGCCTGGGGGCTTCCTGGGGCGGGGCGGCGGCGGGTGGGGGCCAGAGCTTGTGCGTCTCCTGGTGCTGGCCTGGAGCCTTGGCCGGGCTGACGACCCTGTCGCAGGAACGGCAGCCCAGCTGGCCAGGCTCCGGCTGGCGTTCCTCATGCTTCCGCAGGCTCCGGAGTGTGGAGAACCCCTCTCCGCAGGTGGGGCAGGTGAAGGACCCCTGGGTGCAGTGGCGGGGGGTCAGGGGGCTGGAGGAGGAGGAGCAGCCGGGCTGGGAGGGATCCGCCGGCTGCTGGATGGTGCTGTCTTTGTCCGGCTCCGGGGGGCGGCAGTCCATGGGCTCCGGCCGCTCCTCTCGATCTGGACCTTTGGCCGCTCTCTGGAGCCAGCGTGGGGAGTGCCGGTAGCGCAGCTTCCTCCTCCAGCCCGATTTCTTTGCCTTGTGGAAACTCCCCGGCCGACGTTTAGGCTTGTAGGAGTAATATGGCCTCCAGAGATTGTCGTCAATGTCGTTATCGCTGACCTCCTCGCCCGACTCGTTGCCCAGGAAGTAGTCGCTCCTCTTCTGCCGGGACCCTCCCGCCTCCTCCGCCTCCTCAGGGGGGCCGTTCTTCTTCCCCCCGGTCTGGGGACCCTCGCACCTCCTCCTCCCCTTGCCGCCACCGTCCTTGTCCCGGATCAGGTCCGACTCGGAGATCCTCCTCTTGACGATGGCCTCCTCGCCGATGCGCATGGTGATCTGGCACAAGGGGGCGCCCCTGCTCTCGGCAGCAGCGCCCGCACACGCGGGCTTGGCCACGTAGGTCACCGCCTTGCCCCTGGCCGGCAACAGGAGGTGTCTCTTTGGCTTCTGGCTCCTGGGCTCCTTCTGGCGTAGGTGTCTTTGGTTGGGGGTGGCTGGGCAGGCACTGGCGGCTTTCTCCCCGGAGCTCTGCCTCTTGGCCGGGCGGTCGGGGGGCGAGGCCGGGGTCTCGCAGGGCTGGCGGGCAGACAGGCCCTCCTCCTCTTCCCGGGGGCACCTGCCGTTGTACGCGATGACCGAGGACTGGGCCCGCTGGGGGGGCGCCGGCAGCAGGGCGTTGCTGTGCACGATGACCGAGGGAGCCGGGCGGCCGTAGGTGATGACGGAGGGGACCGCCGCGGCCCCCTCGGGGAAGAGGGAGGCGGGGGGAGGAGGATGGGGGGTCGGGCCCTCCCCGGTCGCTGTGGCGGCGGCCCTGCAGCCGGAGAAACCGCACTGCGGCGAGACCCCGTCCTGGACAGGGAGCGCCGGAGATTCCCGGTGCGTCGGCCCACGGAGCGTCTCCGGAGCGGAGGGGGTCACCTGTCTGTCGGGGCTGTGCCTGCCCTGGGCTGGGCTCTGCCCCTGGTCGCGTCTGGGGGCGGGTGGGGGCTGAGATAAGTCACTCTCGGGCGGAGGGGCGGGCGCTCTGTGGGCGAATTTCAGCAGCTCCGCCGACACGGTGTGGCTGTACGTCTTGTAGGGTCGTTTTTGGGAGCGCATGGGCAGCAGCCGGTAGAGCTTGAAAGCATTGAGCTTTGGCTTGTAGCCCCCGTTGGGGGTCTTCTGGCTGATAGTGAGGCCGGGGTCCACGCCGTGGAAGGATTTCTGGTGGGTCTTCAGGTTGTAGTAGGTGACAAAGGTCTCCCAGCAAAAGATGCACTGATACCTCCTCTCACCGGTGTGCCAGACCTCGTGCTTGGTGCGGTACTCGGCCAGGGCAAAGACCTTGTCACAGTAGCGGCAGGGGTACTTGCGGCGCCAGGAGTGGACGTTGGCATGGCGCTTGAGGCTGGACAGGGTGACGTAGGAGCGCTCGCAGACGGCACAGAAGTACAGGAGGTGCCCGTCCACCACCTTAATGAAGTGTTCCTCCTCGGTCAGGTCTCGTGGCAGTTTCCGTCCGCCCCCCACTCCACCGCCCCCGCTCTCCGCCAACAGCAGGTCCAGGGGTGGCGGTGGGGGCGGGTGGGGCTCCTCCTCCGCCTCCTCCTCCTCCTCCTCCTCCCCCCCGGGCCCCGGCCCGGTCAGGCTCCTCCTGCGGCCCCCCGGGGAGGGGGCCCCCCCGGCCCGCCGGCACAGGGTCTGGTGGGTGTGCAGCCTCTTGACGTGGACGAAGGTCTTGCGGCAGTGCCGGCAGCTCAGGGCCTTGCCGGGCCGGTGCAGTTTGCCGTGCAGGCTGAGGGCGGCGACGGTGCTGAAGGAGCGGGCGCAGAGGCCGCAGGTCAGGACGCCGGGGGGGTAAGCGGCGGAGGGGGCGGGCAGGGTGACGCCCCCCGCCCCTTCTCCTTCCGGCGAGGCGCTAACCGGCGGCTGGACCCAGGCCGCGCCGGGATCCTCCACCGCCACCGGCGCCGCGGGTTCCTTGGGCGGGGGGGCGACAGGGTTGGCCGATTCCTCCACGTTGAAGCCCAGGCCGCGGAAGGCAGCGGTGCTGAGGGTGTAAAGCCTCTTGGCCGCCTCGTGTACCTCCTCCGCCGCCTCTCGAGAGGCTCCCTTCAGGAAGTCTGCCTGGAACAGTCCGTCGAGCGAGGAACGTTCATCGGCACGGATCTCGCCGCCTTCTCTCCGCGGCCGGGGTTCGCTTCCCTCCCGTTCCGAGCCGGGATGCTCTGGGGGGTGGTCCGCCGCGCTCTCTGGGGTTGGGGATCGGTAGGCGGCGGGGGCAGGCCGGTCCGCCTCGCCAGGACGGCGCTGGATGGCGGGCGCTGTCAGGTCGATGGGGAAGGTGGGGCCCGCCAGAGTTTCCGGGGGGAACGGCGAGTCTGTGGGCCACAGCCTGAGCGGCATGTCGTTCTGGAATTCCCGGCGGTCACCCTCTTTGGCGGGCATCCGAGAAGGGTCGGGCGATTGAGAGAGGGAGGACTGCACTGAGGAGGGCAGCCGATGGTCAGAGGTTCCGGTCTGAGGGGGGAAGTCCAGCAGCTCCTTCAGGAAGTGTATCCCCAGCCGGTGTCCAGCGCTCGCCAGGTCATCTGCCTCCTCCAGCCTCTCCACCACCACCCGGGAGCTGTAGATGAAGTTGAGGATCTTAGCAAAGATTTCGGCCTTCATCTCCCTCAGTTCCAACACCGGTTCCATGGCCCAGAGGCCCTGGCTGGCCAACAGCTCCTTGAAGTAACGGCTAAAGGCCGCCAGGATGTTCTTGTGGGCTTTGAACTTGCTGTCCTGCACCACGATGGTCACGTCACAGAAGATGCCTTGTATCCGCTGCTCATTCAGTTCGTGAAGGAGAACCTTGCAATGACCTCTATCCACCACCTCAAAGCCGGAAGCCATTTTGCCTTCGCACCTGCCAAGCAAACACAAGACAAAAAGAGGGAAAGATCGTTAGAGGGGCTGAAGGGTCCATTCCTTCAAATCATCACTCACAGTCCAAAGATGTGCAGGTTAGGGTGGATTGGCCATGGTAATCACACAGTGTTACAAGGTGGGAGTTAGTGAAAGACAATGAACCTGCTCATCAAGTTTTTGACACGGTGGGTGCCTGGAACTCGCTGCCAGGGGAGATAGTGGAAGCAGATATGATCGTCTTGACAAATACATGAAGAGGATGGGAATAGAGGGATATGGTCCCCGGAAGAGTAGGGAGTTTTAGTTCAGTCGGTCAGCACAGGCTTGGAGGGGCCAAAGGGGCCTGTTCCTGTGCCGTAACTTTCTTTGTACTTTATCTTTTGGACTGTGTGAGAAAACCGGAGCACCCTGAGGAAACCCACACAGACACTGGGCTGGGGGAAAAGCATGCAGACCCCATGCAGACAGTGACCCGAGGCCAGAATCGAACCTGGGTCCTGGCGCTGTGAGGCAGCAGCGCTAACCCACTGTCACTGTGCCACTGGGATTGAACCCAGGTCCCTGGTGCTGTGAGGCAGCAGCGCTAACCCACTGTGTCACCGTGCTGCTGGGATTGAACCCGGGTCCCTGGCGCTGTGAGGCAGCAGCGCTAACCCACTGTGTCACCGTGCTGCTGGGATTGAACCCGGGTCCCTGGCGCTGTGAGGCTGCAGTGCTAACCCACTGTGTCACCGTGCTGCTGGGATTGAACCCGGGTCCCTGGCGCTGTGAGGCAGCAGCGCTAACCCACTGTGTCACCGTGCCGCTGGGATTGAACCCGGGTCCCTGGCGCTGTGAGGCTGCAGTGCTAACCCACTGTGTCACCGTGCTGCTGGGATTGAACCCGGGTCCCTGGCGCTGTGAGGCAGCAGCGCTAACCCACTGTGTCACCGTGCTGCTGGGATTGAACCCGGGTCCCTGGCGCTGTGAGGCTGCAGTGCTAACCCACTGTGTCACCGTGCTGCTGGGATTGAACCCGGGTCCCTGGCGCTGTGAGGCAGCAGCGCTAACCCACTGTGTCACCGTGCCGCTGGGATTGAACCCGGGTCCCTGGCGCTGTGAGGCTGCAGTGCTAACCCACTGTGTCACCGTGCTGCTGGGATTGAACCCGGGTCCCTGGCGCTGTGAGGCAGCAGCGCTAACCCACTGTGTCACCGTGCCGCTGGGATTGAACCCGGGTCCCTGGCGCTGTGAGGCTGCAGTGCTAACCCACTGTGTCACCGTGCCGCTGGGATTGAACCCAGGTCCCTGGCGCTGTGAGGCTGCAGTGCTAACCCACTGTGCCCGCCATGCTCAGAGCTTTTGATCTGAGTTTTGAAGTGGATTTCTCAGGGTGATTCAGCAGTTTTTGGTGTGGGGTGGTGGGAAACGGGATTTGTGTTTTAAGATGTGCCGTTCCCATTCCAGTGCCCAACAGCTGAGTAACTGTGTTCAGGGGATGGGTGGGGAGGGCTGAGTTTACTGTACTCTGAGTTAATTTACACATCGCACCGTCCCCTGGGGATGGCAGCCAGATAAATGGTCTCCTCGCAGCTATCGATCCAGATACAAACGCTGGACTGGGATCTCGGCAGTTTAGAGAACGCGTTGCATTTCCGACATGTCACCGAGTTGGAAATGAGGCATTTTGTTCACCCCCACCCCACCCTCACCAACCCCCGCTCCCCCCCTCCACCCCACCCTGAGTGCCACGCTGGACTGTCAAACTGAATCATGTGTTTAATTCGCTGACCTCTCAACTCAGCAGCGAGCGATTAAGAACAACAAGCTCTCTTTCTCTTTCAAGAAAAATGTTGTTTTGGTTGAAGTCTTCCTTTCAGAGATCCTCGGGTGGGAGAGGCTGGGGGAAGCAGACTTTGTATTCATCGAGATTAAAGGAAGAGTTGGTAGTTCAATGTCAGACATGGCGTTTCACTGTGTGTCTCTGAAATTTGTGAGTGTGTGTGTGTGTGTGTGTGTGAATGCATGCGTGTGTGTGCGTGTGCGAGTATGTGTGTGTGTGTGTGTGTGAGAGCGGATGAAAGAGAGTATGTGAGAGAGAGTGTGTGAAAGAGAGAGAGTGTGCGTGTGAGTGTGCATGTGTGTGAGTGTGAGACTGAGTGTGTGTGTGTGAGTGAATGTGAATGCGAGTGTGTGAGAGTTTGTGTGAGTGTGTGTGTGTGTGTCTTTATGTGTGAGTGTGAGTGAGTGTGTGTTGATATCCAGCCTGTCTGAATACAGCCCACTCCCTTGTGGCTCCACGCCACAGTGACAGTCAGACTGACAGCTATCTCCACTCACAGTGTGTGAGCTCGGGACCCTGTGTGACAAGGAGACCACACTCTGCCTGATGGAGCCAGAGGCCTTAAACCACTCAGAGTCCAGAGACTGAGATATCCCCACGGTTAAATTAAACAGCTTTTTACAATAACATCCAGGTGACAATGCGCATTAATGTTGTGCTTTTTATGACACTTCACAGGAACGCTTGTCAAAAATGCCTGACACTAAGCACAGAACTATTTAGCATTTACAGAACATAAACAGGCCATTCAGCCCTTCTGTAAGTGCTGGTGTTTCTGCTCCAAACCAGTCTCTTCATCTCCCCCGGTCAGATATCCTTCTGTTCCTTTCCTCCTCATGTATTTATCCACCCTAACCCGAACCCTAAGATTCCAACCGCAGAAACTTAACCCTAACTCCAAGGTCCACCCCAAAAACCTAACCCTAACCCTAACCCTAAGGTCCAACCCCAAATCCTAACCCTAATCCTAAAGTCCAATCCCAGAAACCTAACCCAAACCCTAAAGTCCGATCCCAAAATCTAAACCTAACCCTAAGGTCCAACCCCAAAATGCTAACCCTAATCCTAACCCTTCAATAACTCTGATATTCAGTCACTCTGATAACCACTTCACCAGGGGAGGTTGGGACAGGGGAAAAGCTCAGTCAAAGAGGCAGTTTCAAGGACAGAAGAGGTGGAGAGTTTGGAGGTGGTGGGGGGAGGCATTCCAGAGTTAGGGTCCTCCAGCCCCCTGGCAGCTAAAGGCACAGCTGCCAATGGTGGAGCGATGGGAATCGGGGGATGCTTGAGAGGCTGGAATTGGGGGGAGCACAGAGATCTCGAAGGGTGGTAGGGGGCTGGAGGAGGTTACAGAGATAGAGAGGGGATGTAGGGGCTGGAGGAGGTTACAGAGATAGGGAGGGGATGTAGGGACTGGAGGGGGTTACAGAGATAGGGAGGGGGTGTAGGGGGCTGGAGGGGGATACAGAGATAGGGTGGGGTTGTAGAGGCTGGAGGAGGTTACAGAGATAGGGAGGGGGTGTAGGAGGCTGTGAAATATTAGATAATTAATGCTTTCTTGTGAAGTTAAACACACTGCTGCCTACTGCCCGTCGGTCAAATGCAGTTAATATTTCTGCTTCAGAAGGATAACGATAGAGAGTTGCATTTACAGAGTGCGTACCTCCAGATATCTCAAAGAAATTCTCAGCAAATAAAGTTTTGTCATCACATCTGACAGTTTCCACTCACATCAGTTGAGATATTAGTATCACAACACAGGCCCCACACAAGGCAGGTCCTGTGCGTCGCAGGCCCCACACAACACAGGCCCTGCACAATGTAGGCCCCACACAACACAGGCCCTGCACAATGCAGGCCCCACACAATGCAGGCCCTGTGTGTCGCAGGCCCCGCACAACGCAGGCTCCACACAACGCAGGACCCACATGACGCAGGCGCCGCGCAACGCAGGCCTGCACAACGCAGGCTCCACACAACGCAGGACCCGCATGACGCAGGCCCTGCGCAACGCAGGCCCGCACAACACAGGCCCCGCACAACGCAGGCCCTGCACAACGCAGGCCCTACACAATACAGCCCCACACAACATAGGACAAGTCAGGGGTGTGATGGAATACTCCCCACTTGCGGATGGGGGCAGCTCCAACAACACTCAAGAAGCTCAACACCATCCAGGACAAAGCAGCCCCGGCCCCCCATCCACAAACACTCACTCCCCCCACCCTCAGTGACAGCCGTGTGTACCATCTACAAGATGCACTGCAGCGACTCACCAAGGCTCCTTAGACAGCACCTTCCAAACTCACGACCACTTCCATCTAGAAGGACACGGGGTGGCAGATACCTGGGAACACCCCCACCTGCAGGTTCCCCTCCAAGCCACTCACCATCCTGACTGGGAAATATATTGGCCGATCCTTCACCGTTGCCGGGTCAAAATGCTGGAACTCCCTCCCTAACAGCGCTGTGGGTGTACCTACACCACACAGGGACTGCAGTGTGTTCAAGAAGGCAGCTCACCCACCACATTCTCCAGGGGCAATTAGGGATAGGCAATGAACACTGGGCCTAGCTAGTGATGCCCATGTGAGAAGATTGAATAAAAGAACTAGAGCCCTTTAACATCCTACACTGGAGTTAACTAATCACATATCTAATTAATTAGCCATGAATTAATCATTTAACTATTGGTAAATTAGTAATTGGATTGCGTGTGATTTCAAATTAGTAATTAACTAATTTCTGATAAACACCAGGCTATTTATTGACTTGGGTGGGATTGTTGTAGGTGCAGACTCGATGGGCCAAATGGCCTCCTTCTGCATTATAGGAATTCTATGGATTCTATGATAACAACGCAGACCCATAGCAATACAAATCCATGGCAACACAGGCCCATTGAAATGCAGACCCATGGAAACACAGGGCCACGACAACATAGATCCATTGCAACATTGGCCCATGGAAACACAGAACTATGGAAACACAGGCCCATGACAATGTGGACCCATTGAAACATTGGCCCATTGCAACACAGGCCCATAGAAACATAGATGCAAGGAAATGCAGACCCATGGAAACACAGGGCCAATGGCAACGTAGACCCATTGCAACACAGGCACATGGAAACACATGCACATGGCAATGCAGGCCCATGGAAACACACGCACATGGCAATGCAGGGCCATGGAAACACAGGCCTGTGGAAATACAGGGACATAGCAATGCAGGCCCTTGGAAACACAGAGCCATGGCAACACAGGCACATAGCAATGCAGGCCCATGGAAACGCAGACCCATGGCAATGCAGGCCCATGGAAACACAGGGCCATGGCAATGCAGGCCCATGGAAACACAGGGCCATGGAAATATTATGTTGCAGCAACATGGGCCAATGACAATAGTGGCCCATGGAAAAGCAAATTATATACTCCAAGATCATCTCAACAACAGCATATCAAAACACCAACTAATAACATGTACACATTACAACACCAACCCAGAACAACACAGGCTGACCTGAATCCAGCCGATCATCACCCAGGTCCAGCAGAGCACAGCCAATCACTGGGGAGGTGATGGCCTAGTGGGATTATCACTGGACTATTAATCCAGAAACTCAGCTAGTGTTCTGGGGGACCCAGGTTCGAATCTCACCACGGCAGATAATGAAATTCGAATTCAACAAAAAGATATCCGGAATTAAGAATCTCCTGATGACCCATTGTCGGAAAAACCCATCTCGTTCCTTTAGCAAAGGAAATCTGCTGTCCTTACCCCGGTCTGGCCTACATGTGACTCCAGAGACACAGCAATGTGGGTGACTCTCAACTGCCCTCCAAGGGTAACTAGGAATGGGCAATAAATGCTGGACCCAGCCAGTGACGCCCATGTCTCACAAATGAATTTAAAAAAAAGTACAGGCCTCACAGCACAGGCCTACCAAAATACAGGCCCATCAACAACACAGGCCCCACAGCAGAGGTCCATCACAACACAGGCCCCGCAGCAGAGGCCTACCAAAATACAGGCCCACCAACAACACAGGCCCCACAGCAGAGGTCCATCACAACACAGGCCCCACAGCAGAGGCTGACCACAACACAGGCCCCACAGCAGAGGTCCATCACAACTCAGGCCCCACAGCAGAGGCTGACCACAACACAGGCCCCACAGCAGAGGCCTACCACAACACAGGCCTACCAAAATACAGACCCACCACAATGCAGCAGAGGTTCCATTCTATCAGTTTGTGTGCAATACAAGAGGGAATTTTTCTTACTCACTGGAAGAAGACGAGGAAGCTTTAACTCCAAATGGGGAACAGTTGGTGAGGGCTCGAAATCAGGACCACTGATTCCCGCACCCTGGACAATCAGGACCCACTGTTACAGCTTCATGGCTACTGTACCCACAACTCACCCACTAGGGAAAGTTCCCCAACGGCAAGGTGCCCTCACAAGTTTCCTTGGCACATTCTGGGATATTCAGGATAAGTACAAAGTACAAAGAAAATTACAGTACAGGAACAGGCCCTTTGGCCCCTCCAAGCCTGCACTTGACCGTGCTGACCAATTGAACTAAAACCCTTCCGGGGACCATATCCCTCTGTTCACATCCTAGTCATGTATTTGTCAAGACACCCCTTAAAAGTCATGATCATATCTGCTTCCACGATCTCCCCTGGCAGCGGGTTCCAGGCACCCACTGTATCAAAAACTTGATGAGCAGGTTTGGCGGATTGGCCGTGCTAAATCAGTAATTGGAAACGCAGTGGGTTAGCACTGCTGCCTCACAGCGCCAGGACCTGGGTTTGATTCTGGGCTCAGATCACCGTCTGTGTGGAGTCTGCACATTCTCCTCGTGTCTGCATGTGTTTCCTCTGGGTGCTCCAATTTCTTCCCACACTCCAAAGATGCCTAGGTTAAGCAGATTGGCCATGCTAAATTGCCCCTTTGTGTCTAAAGATGTGCGGGTTAGGTGGATTGGCCATGCTAGATTTTCCCTTAATGTCAGGATGATTAGCATGGGTAAATTCATGGGGTTACAGGGATAGGGCCTGGCTGGGATTGCTGAGGGTGCAGACCTGATGGGCTGAGTGGTCTCTTTCTGAACTGTAGGGATTTCATGATTCAATGAATTAGATATAGCTATTGGGGCTAAAGGGATATGGTGGGGGGTGGGGGGGTGGGATGGTAAGGGGGCATCGGAATATGGAGCTATGATGATGAGCTATGGTTAAAATGCATAGTGGAACAGGTTTGAAGGGCCGAGTGGCCTACTGCTGTTTCTAATGTTTCTATGTACAAAACCACCTCCTCCTAATGCTGATTTACAAAAGGACCTCTGGCCTTTGCATGACTGGCTCTGTACGTGACGACGTGGAGCTCAGTATTGAAGGGGACGAATTTACAGCAACATCCTGAATCCTGTTCCTGTGTAAATTGGCAGAGGTTTCATCCACTGCCTTCACCCTACGCCACGAGCTTTACATGGTCTGCTTCCCCACTATCGGTTTGCTGACACCTCTCCCTCTCTTTCTCTCTCCCTCCCTTCCCGAATGAACTGAGTGCCTCACTTGGTCATTTCAGAGAGTCAGTTAAGAGGGATGGGATCATAGAACCCCTACAGAAGGAGGCCATTCAGGCCATGCACTGGCCACCATCTGACTCAGGCCTTATCCCCATAACCCCATGTATTTCCCCTGATAATCCCCCTGACACTAAGGGACAATTTACCATGGCCAATCCCCCTAACCCCCACATTGTTGGACGCTAAGGGGCAATTTAGCATGGCCTATCCACCTAATCTACACATCTTTGGACACTGTGGTGCAATTTAGCATGGCTAATCCGCTTAACCCGAACATCTTTGGACTGTGGGAGGAAACCGGAGCACCCAGAGGAAACCCACGCAGACACGGGGAGAGCGTGCAGACTCCACACAGACAGTGAACTGAGGCTCAAATCGAACCTGGGTCCCTGACGCTGTGAAGCAGCGGTGCTATCCACTGTGCCAATGTGCTTCTCTGTCTCACTCTCTCTGTTCTTGTTCCTTTGCCCCTCCCTCTCTCTCTCTGTCTTTTCATTTTTTGCCACTCTGGGGAGGCACGATGGCACAGCACGTTAGCACTGCTGCCTCACAGCACCAGGGACCTGGGTTCAATTCCCGGCTTGGGTCACTGCCTGTGTGGAGTTTGCACGTTCTCCCTGTGTCTGCATGGGCTTCCTCCGGGTGCTCCGGCTTCCTCCCACAATCCAACAATGTGCTAGTTAGATGGATTGGCCATGCTAAATTCTCCCTCGGTGTACCCAAACAGGCGCCAGAGTGTGGCAACTAGGGGATTTTCACAGTGACATGATAGAAGTCTCCAAGGTTATGAGGGGCATGGGCAGATGGATAATCAGAAGCTTTTTCTCAGGGCTTAAGTGTCAATTACTAGGGGGCACAGGTTTAAGGTGCGAGGGGCAAGGTTTAAAGGAGATGTACGAGGCAAGTTTTTTGACACAGAGGGTGGTGGGTGCCTGGAACTTGCTGCCGGGGGAGGGAGTGGAAGCAGAGATGGTGGTGAGTTTTAAGAGGCGTCTGGACAAATACATGAATAGGATGGGACTAGAGGGATGTGGTCTCCGGAAGGGTAGGAGGTTTTAGTTCAGGCAGGGGGTGGGGGGGTCGGCGGGCGGGGGGCACCATGGTCAGTGCAGGCTTGGAGGGCCAAAGGGCCTGTTCCTGTACTGTAATTCTTTGTGCAATGCAATGTTAATGTAAGCCTACTTGTGACACTAATAAACTTTAAAGTCGTCTCTCTCTCTCTGTCTCTTTATCTCTGTCCTCACCCCTTTCTATCCCACAAACACATGCGCGCACACACGCACACACATTCACACACACACACACACACAACATACACTCACTCACACACAACACACACATACACACACACACTCACACACACAATTACACTCACACACACTCTCACACACTCACAGTCATGCAAACACACACACACACACACACACACACACACAGTCATACAGACACACACACTCACTCACTCACACACAACACACACACAAACACACACAAACCCACACACATACACTCACACACACTCACAGTCATGCAAACACACACACACACACATACACACACACAGTCATACAGACACACACACTCACTCACACACAACACACACACACACAAACACACACACACACTTACACACACACATCACACACACACACTCACACACACACACACAACACACACTCACACACACACTCACACACAACACACACACTCACACACACACTTATGCACTTGAACTCTCTCTAAAAATAATGAAAAGCCTTGTCGCCATGGAAACTCTGTTCATATTGTGCTTCGAGTGACCCTAGCCTGTCAGGAAGTGGGTAGTTCCACAGACAATCTGAGCAGATAAGAACTGTGCGGCAGAGATTTCTGGGACTTTTGCCACGAACAACATTGAGAATGGAATATAAGATCAAACGCAAAAACAAAGAGTTGGGGCTGAGAAAGGAACAAGCCTCTTGGTTCTTCAGCTTCCTCATTGAAAGGCACCTCTTTAACACAGGACTCAGTCATACGCTGATTCCTGTACTGGGGAGTCCAGAACTAGGCGTCTTAGTTTGAGGATAAGGAGGAAACCTTTTCGGACTTCACCCAGAGGGTGGTGAATGTGTGGAATTCACTCCCACAGTGTGTAGTAGAGGTCAAACTGGGTGTCTGATTTCAAGAGCAGTAAGAAGGTTCACAACACCAGGTTAAAGTCCAACAGGTTTATTTGGTAGCAAACGCCACTAGCTTTCGGAGCGCTGCTCCTTCATCGGGTGAGTCCACCTGACAAAGGGGCAGCGCTCCGAAAGCTAGTGGCGTTTGCTACCAAATAAACCTGTTGGATTTTAACCTGGTGTTGTGAGACTTCTTACTGTGTTTTCCCCAGTCCAACGCCAGCATCTCCACATCATGATTTCAAGAAGGTAGGTGGTTAGTGCTGCTGCCTCACAGCACCAGGCACCTGATTCCCATCTCGGGTCACTGTCTGTGCGGAGTCTGCACCTTCTCCCCGTGTCTGCGTGGGTTTCCTCCGGGTGCTCTGGTTTCCTCCCACAGTCTGAAAGACATGCTGGTTAGGGTGCATTGGGCCGTGCTAAATTTCCCTTCAGTGTCAGGTGAATTAACAAAATAAATGTGTGGGGTGACGGGGATAGAGCCTGGGTGGTCGATGCAGACTCGATGGGCCAGATGGCCTTCTTCTGCACTGTAGGGATTCTATGGTTATATATGAATAGAGAGAGAGAAACAGAGAGAACAGAGAGAGAGAGAGAGAAAACAGAGAGAGAGACAGAGACAGACAGAGGGCCAGAGAGAGAGAGAGCAAGAGGGAGAGACAGAGAGAGAAAACAGAGAGAGAGTGCGTAACAGTGAGAGAGACAGCAGGTCAGAGACAGAGAGAGAGAGAGAGAGAGAGAGCAAGAGGGAGATACAGAGAGAGAGAGAGACAGAGAGGAAAAGGGGAGAGAACAGAGAGAGAGAAAACAGAGAAAAACAGGGAGTGAGAGAGAGAGAATGAGAGAGATGGCCAGAGAGAGAGAAACACATGGCTAGAGAGAGAAAGAGAGAGATAGAGAGAGGAAAAGAGAGAGAGACACACACACACAGACGGCGAGAGAGAGAGAGAGAGAGAATACAAGAAAGAGAGAGATACAGAGTGAGAGAGAAAAATACAAGGGAGGGAGAGAGAGAGGGCCATAGAGAGTGAGCAAGAGAGAGAGAGAAAGAAATGGAAGAGAATGAGACTTAGACAAAGGAAGAAACTGGAATACGATATTAGACAAAGAGCAAAACAGAGAGAATCACGGAAACGGACAGACAAGGGGAAGGAGAGCTGTCTCACAATATTAAAGGAAGAGGATCAGAAAGAAAAGTGGCAAACAAAGAATACTGGCGTTCATAGACAGCACTAAAGGGTTAAACACTCTCACACTATCTCAGCATTGAAGGGGTTAAACTCTGATACAGGCTCAGTATTCAAGGGGTTAAACTCTGATAGAATTAAGTATTGAAGGGGTTAAACTCTGGCACAATTCAGTATTGAAAGAGTTAAACTCTGACACAATTCAGTATTGAATGGGTTAAACTCTGATCCGGGCCCAGTATTGAAGGAGTTCAACCCTGATCCGGGCCCAGTATTGAAGGAGTTAAACGCTGATCCGGGCCCAGTATTGAAGGAGTTAAACTCTGATCCAGGCCCAGTATTGAAGGAGTTAAACTCTGATCCGGGCCCAGTATTGAAGGGGTTAAACCCTGATCCGGGCCCAGTACTGAAGGAGTTAAACTCTGATCCGGGCCCAGTATTGAAGGGGTTAAACCCTGATCCGGGCCCAGTATTGAAGGGGTTAAACTCTGATCCAGGCCCAGTATTGAAGGGGTTAAACCCTGATCCGGGCCCAGTGTTGAAGGGGTTAAACTCTGATACAATTCACTAGTGAAGGGGTTAAACTTGATCTGGGCCCAGTATTGAAGGGGTTAAACTCTGATCTGGGCCCAGTATTGAAGGGGTTAAACTCTGATACAATTCAGTATTAAAGGGGTTAAACTCTGACACAATTCTGTATTGAAGGGGTTAAACTCTGATACAATTCCATATTGAAGGGGTTAAACTCTGAAACAATTCAGTATTAAAGGGGTTAAACTCTGACACAATTCAGTATTGAAGGAGTTAAACTCTGACACAATTCAGTATTGAAGGGGTTAAACTCTGATCCGGGCCAAGTATTGAAAGGGTTAAGCAACATGACTTCAGCTGCTGGAGAACTGCGCTCTCGATCTCCCACCCAAAACTTTTTCTCTGTCTCTCTCTTTGTCTGTCTCTGTCTCTCCCTCGCTCTTTGTCTCTCTGTCTCTGTCTCTTTCTCTGTCTGTCTGACTCTCTGTCGTTCCCTCCCTCTCTCAGTCTCTATCTCTCTGACTCTCTTTATCTCTGTCTCCCTCTCTCTGTTTCTGTCTCCCTCTGTCCTATTCTGTCTCTGTCTTTCTCTCTCTCTCTGTTGTTCTCTCTCTCTGTCTCTCTCCGTCTCTGTCATTCTTTCTCTCTGTCTCTCTCCTCTTTCCCTCTCTCTTTTTCTCCATCTCTCTCTCTTTCTTTTCTCTCTTTGTCTCTTTTTTGCTCTCTCTCTCTCTCTCTTTTTCTTTTGGTCTTGCTTTCTCTGTCTCTGTCTCTCTCTCTCCCTCTCTACCATGCTCCGTCTCTCTGTCTCCATCTCTTTCTCTTTCCTTCTCTCTCTCTCTCTCTCCCTCTCTCCAACCCCACCCCTACCCTGTCTCTCTTCATTCTCTGTCTCTCTCTATCTTTCTCTCTCTCTCTGTATCTTTCTGTTGCTCTCGCTCTCTGTGTCTCTGTCTGACTGTCTCTGTCTCACTTTCTCTGTCTCTGTCTCTCTATCTCTCTCTGTCTGTCTCTCTCTTTCTATGTCTCTCTGTCTCTCTCTGTCTGTTTTCTCTCTCTCTCTCTCTGTCTTGATGTCTATTTCACTCTGTCTCTGTCTCTCTCTCTCTTTGTCTCTCTCTGTCGTTCTCTCTCTGTCTCTTTCTTGCACTCTCTCTCTCTTTGTCTCTCTCTGTCGTTCTCTCTCTCTCTTTCTTGCACTCTCTCTCTCTGTCTCTCTCTCACTCTCTGTCTGTCTCTCTCTCTCTCCCTCTCTCTTTCTCTCTCCCTGTATCTCTCTCTGCCTCTCTCTCGCTCTGTCTCTCCCTCTCTGTCTCTCTCTCTTTCTCTCTCCCTGTATCTCTCCCTGTCTCTCTCTCTGTTTCTCCCTCTCTCTGTCTCTCCCTCTCTCTCGCTCTCTGTCTCTCTCCCTGTATCTCTCCCTGTATCTCTCTGTCTCTCTCTCTGCCTCTCCCTCTCTGCCTCTCCCTCTCTCTCTCTCTGTCTCTCCCTCTCTCTCTCTGTGTCTCTCTCTCTCTCTCTCTGTCTGTCTCTCTCTCTCTCTGTCTCTCCCTCTCTCCCTCTTTCTCTGTCTCTCCCTCTCTCTGTCTCTCTCTCTGTCTCTCTCTCTTTGTCTCTCCCTCTCTCTCTGTCTCTCTTTCCCTCTCTCTGTCTCTCTCTCTGTCTCTCTCTCTCTCTCCCTCCTCCCCTCTCTCTCTCTGTCTCTCTCTCTCTGTCTCTCCCTCTCTCTCTTCCGCTCTCTGTTCTCTCTCCCTCTCTCTCTGTCTCTCCCTCTCTGTCTGTCTCTCCTGTTTCAAGGCACTCCCTAACATTGACCACTTTACCTGAGCTCCTTGTTGACCTGTCAGTTCTATCTGCCGCTGTGACTCAGTGACTGGATTGCAGCGAGTCAGCTTGTGCTGTGTTGCCACGTCCAAGGTGCTGCTTAGTGCCAGTTGTTGTTGCCACCTGTTGTGAGACACACAGGGTAAATGGCAACCGAGGAATGAAGGGCGACGACTGGGCCCAAAACCGCACCCTCCATAACGACTCAACACAGCCAGAATCACTGCACCATGCCAAGGGAACCATTCGCACTCCCATATCACCATTCACGGATACAGACCGCGGCCAAACACCACACAGGACAAATATGGCAACACTGACATACAACACTCCCTCAGCACTGACCCTCTGACAGTGCGGCACTCCCTCAGCACCGACCCTCTGACAGTGCAGCACTCCCTCAGCACTGACCCTCTGACAGTGCGGCGCTCCCTCAGCACTGACCCTCTGACGGTGCGGAGCTCCCTCGGCACTGACCCTCTGACAGTGCGGCGCTCCCTCGGCACTGACCCTCTGACAGTGCAGCGCTCCCTCGGCACTGACCCTCTGACAGTGCAGCGCTCCCTCGGCACTGACCCTCTGACAGTTCAGCGCTCCCTCGGCACTGACCCTCTGACAGTGCGGCGCTCCCTTGGCACTGACCCTCTGACAGTGCGGCACTCCCTCGGCACTGACCCTCTGACAGTGCGGCGCTCCCTCAGCACTGACCCTCTGACAGTGCAGCACTCCCTCAGTACTGACCCTCTGACAGTGCGGCGCTCCCTCGGCACTGACCCTCTGACAGTGCGGCGCTCCCTCAGCACTGACCCTCTGACAGTGCGGCACTCCCTCGGCACTGACCCTCTGACAGTGCAGCGCTCCCTCGGCACTGACCCTCTGACAGTGCAGCGCTCCCTCGGCACTGACCCTCTGACAGTGCGGCACTCCATCAGCACTGACCCTCTGACAGTGCGGCACTCCCTCGGCACTGACCCTCTGACAGTGCGGCACTCCCTCAGCACTGACCCTCTGACAGTGCGGCACTCCCTCAGCACTGACCCTCTGACAGTGCGGCGCTCCCTCAGCACTGACCCTCTGACAGTGCGGCACTCCATCAGCACTGACCCTCTGACAGTGCGGCACTCCCTCAGCACTGACCCTCTGACAGTGCGGCACTCCCTCGGCACTGACCCTCTGACAGTGCAGTGCTCCCTCGGCACTGACCCTCTGACAGTGCAGCGCTCCCTCAGCACTGACCCTCTGACAGTGCGGCACTCCATCAGCACTGACCCTCTGACAGTGCGGCGCTCCCTCAGCACTGACCCTCTGACAGTGCAGCGCTCCCTCAGCACTGACCCTCTGACAGTGCAGCGCTCCCTCAGCACTGACCCTCTGACAGTGCGGCGCTCCCTCAGCACTGACCCTCTGACAGTGCGGCACTCCATCAGCACTGACCCTCTGACAATGCGGCACTCCCTCAGCACTGACCCTCTGACAGTGCGGCGCTCCCTCAACACTGAGGTTGGGTAGAATTGCGATGTATTCGCCTCTGCCTCAGGGACTCCAATTGACAAACTGCTCAGATCAGCAAATGACATTTTCCATCAGGTTGGAACCTGGTGCAGCCGCCTCAGTAATTGTTATATAAAGAGAGGTTCGCCGCAAACCTTGTTGCTGATTCCTCCGGCAGGCCTGACTTTAAATGGGCTGCAGCTGACAGAATAACTAGCTGGATTCTTGTGTGTGTTCAACGCAGGCCTGAATAGCAGATACTTCCCTGGCTGATGCCCTCACTCTCACTCCTTCACTGCATCAAACACTGGGCTCCGAGTGAGAGGAGGCAGTCAGGCGAACATTTAGACTTATCCCAAAAAAATCCAGGCAGCCATTTCCCTTCCAGCTCCGTGCACACACACACACACACACACACACACACACACACACACACACACACACACACACACACACACACACACACACACACACACACACCGTGCAAGAGCAATCCTCAATTCCTGCTCCTCTATCTCTCCCCCTCTCTCTCTTAATCAGGTGGAAAATCCCAAAACGTGAACTGCGCACTTTGAGAGTTGAGGGGCCGTGACAATCGGACCTGGGAGCGAGTCCCACATTCTCCTCACTCCCCCCGTGGGAGCGAGTCCCACATTCTCCCCCACTCCCCGTGGGAGCGAGTCCCACATTCTCCTCACTCCCCCCGTGGGAGCGAGTCCCACATTCTCCCCACTCCCCGTGGGAGTGAGTCCCACATTCTCCCCACTCCCCGTGGGAGTGAGTCCCACATTCTCACCCACTCCCCCGTGGGAGTGAGTCCCACATTCTCCCCACTCCCCGTGGGAGTGAGTCCCACATTCTCCCCACTCCCCGTGGGAGCGAGTCCCACATTCTCCCCACTCCCCGTGGGAGTGAGTCCCACATTCTCCCCACTCCCCCCCGTGGGAGCGAGTCCCACATTCTCCCCACTCCCCCGTGGGAGTGAGTCCCACATTCTCCCCACTCCCCGTGGGAGTGAGTCCCACATTCTCACCCACTCCCCCGTGGGAGTGAGTCCCACATTCTCCCCCACTCCCCGTGGGACCGAGTCCCACATTCTGCCTCCTCCCTGTGGGAGCGAGTCCCACATTCTCCCCACTCCCCGTGGGAGCGAGTCCCACATTCTCCCCACTCCCCCGTGGGAGTGAGTCCCACATTCTCCCCACTCCCCGTGGGACCGAGTCCCACATTCTCCCCCACTCCCCGTGGGAGCGAGTCCCACATTCTCCCCACTCCCCCGTGGGAGCGAGTCCCACATTCTCCCCACTCCCCATGGGAGTGAGTCCCACATTCTCCCCACTCCCCGTGGGAGTGAGTCCCACATTCTGCCCCCTCCCCGTGGGAGTGAGTCCCACATTCTGCCCCCTCCCCATGGGAGTGAGTCCCACATTCTCCCCCACTCCCCGTGGGAGTGAGTCCCACATTCTGCCTCCTCCCTGTGGGAGCGAGTCCCACATTCTCCCCCACTCCCCGTGGGAGTGAGTCCCACATTCTCCCCACTCCCTGTGGGAGCGAGTCCCACATTCTCCTCACTCCCCGTGGGAGTGAGTCCCACATTCTCACCCACTCCCCCGTGGGAGTGAGTCCCACATTCTCCCCACTCCCCATGGGAGTGAGTCCCACATTCTCACCCACTCCCCCGTGGGAGTGAGTCCCACATTCTCCCCACTCCCCATGGGAGTGAGTCCCACATTCTCCCCACTCCCCCCGTGGGAGTGAGTCCCACATTCTGCCCCCTCCCCGTGGGAGTGAGTCCCACATTCTGCCCCCTTCCTGTGGGAGCGAGTCCCACATTCTCCCCCATTCCCCGTGGGAGCGAGTCCCACATTCTCACCCACTCCCCCGTGGGAGTGAGTCCCACATTCTCCCCCACTCCCCATGGGAGTGAGTCCCACATTCTGCCCCCTCCCCGTGGGAGTGAGTCCCACATTCTGCCCCCTTCCTGTGGGAGCGAGTCCCACATTCTCCCCCATTCCCCGTGGGAGCGAGTCCCACATTCTCCCCCACTCCCCCGTGGGAGTGAGTCCCACATTCTCCCCCACTCCCCGTGGGAGCGAGTCCCACATTCTCCCCACTCCCCGTGGGAGCGAGTCCCACATTCTCCCCACTCCCCGTGGGAGCGAGTCCCACATTCTCCCCACTCCCCGTGGGAGCGAGTCCCACATTCTCCCCACTCCCCGTGGGAGCGAGTCCCACATTCTCCCCCACTCCCCCGTGGGAGTGAGTCCCACATTCTCCCCCACTCCCCTGTGGGAGCGAGTCCCACATTCTCCCCCACTCCCCTGTGGGAGCGAGTCCCACGTTCTCCCCACTCCCTGTGGGGAACAAGCCTCCATTAACGAGGGGATGTGGCAGGGTCAGTGTTGATAGTGGGCTTTGAAAGGGTTCGTGAGGGTTGACGCAGGGGATAGTGGCGAGCTTTTCCCTGATATTGCAATAATCTGATGCTGGGTGGGAAAAGTGGAGTGGGAACTGGCTGACGTCAGTAGCTGCTTCTTACACCAGAGGGCGCGGGTCTGGTTGTCAGAGGAAGGCAGAATGAGGCAGGGAGAGTTCTCTGCCATCTTACTAGTGTCACCCGCTGGTTCCTCCACTGCGCCATCAACTCTGCCACTCCCTGACCCAACAGACAATCCTAAAGAGGCAGCGAACAGGCCAAGGAGTGTTCTTCATCCTGACCCAGAAACTCACTCCCCTTGCCTCACGCACTACCTAGAATCATAGAATCCCTACAACGCAGAAGGAGCCATTCGGCCCATCAAGAGTGTGCACCAGCTCTCTGACACAGAATCTTACTCAGGCTCCCTCACCCACCCCCTTCCCATAATGCCTCACATTTCCCATGGCCAATCCACCTAACCCACACATCTTTGGACACTAAGGGGCAATTAGCATGGCCAATCCACCTGACCTGCAGATCTTTGGACTGCAGGACGAAACCAGAGCACCCGGAGGAAACCTATGCAGAAATGGGGAGAATGTGCAGACTCCACACAGACAGTGACCCAAGACGGGAATTGAACCTGTGTCTCTGGCACTGTGATGCAGCAGTGTTAACCACTGTGCCACCATGCCGCCCACAATCTCTAGACAATATACAAGAAATTGCTATAAAAATGTTCCTTTTATTTTATAAACACTCTTGGTTTTACCCCCCCCCCCCAACTTCTTTCTTGCAGTGATCTAGGGATTAATCTTAAAACTCTGCAGATCAATCCCGCAAATCTAGTAGGCCTCAGGCTGAGGGAATGTCGCCATTCGGGACCTGAGTCATGTTTGTCTCA
The DNA here is from genome assembly GCF_965287045.1 of Carcharhinus amblyrhynchos. NCBI lineage: Eukaryota > Metazoa > Chordata > Chondrichthyes > Carcharhiniformes > Carcharhinidae > Carcharhinus > Carcharhinus amblyrhynchos. Next base: position 87,963 of record NW_027650384.1, read on the forward strand.
TCGGGCCAAAGTTTGACACTGTGCCACACAGGGGGATATTCAGAGAAATCAACAAAACCTCCTGGTCAAAGAGGTAGTTTCTGAGGTATCCATCTGACAGAGACAGAGACATAGACAGAGACAGAGAGAGAGAGAGAAAGAGAGGGGCAGAGAGAGGGATAGAGAGAGAGAGAGAGAAGCAGAGAGAGAGAGACATAGACAGAGACAAAGAGAGAGCGAGAGAAAGAGAGGGGCAGAGAGAGGGATAGAGAGACAGAGAGAGAGGCAGAGAGAGAGAGAGATGGAAAGAGAGAGAGAGAGACATAGAGAGAGAGAGAGAGAGAGGCAGATAGAGGGATAGAGAGAGAGAGAGAGGCAGAGAGAGGAATAGGGAGAGAGAGAGAGGCAGAGAGAGAGAGACGGAAAGAGAGAGAGAGACAGAGAGAGAGATAGAGAGACATAGACAGAGACAGAGAGAGAGACAGAGAGAGAGAGCGACATAGACAGAGAGAGAGAGAGGGAGAGAGAGAGGGAGAGAGAGACGGGTTGGGAGAGAGAGAGAGTCAGAGAGGCAGAGAGAGGGAGAGAGGTGGAGAGAGACCGAGAGAGAAACAGAGAGAGAGAGAGACAGAGAGAGATAGGGAGAGAAACAGAGAGAGAAAGAGACAGAGAGAGACAGACAGAGAGAGAGAGACAGAGAGACGGAGAGAGAGAGAGAGAGAGAGGGGCAGAGAGAGACAGAGAGACAGACAGAGACAGAGAGAGAGAGAGGCAGAGAGAGAGAGACAGACAGACAGAGAGAGAGAGGGATAGGGAGAGAAACAGAAAGAGAGGGAGAGACAGAGAGAGCAAGGAGAGGGAGAGAAAGAAAGAGCCAAAGAGAGAGAGAGAGCCAGAGAGACAGAAAGAGAGAGGGAGAGCCAGAGGGAGAGAGGCAGAGAGAGAGAGAGAGAGGCAGAAAGACAGAGAGTGAGAGAGACAGAGAGAGACAGACAGACAGACAGACAGAGAGTGAGAGAGAGACAGAGAGAGAGAGACAGACAGAGAGAGAGACAGAGAGAGAGAGAGACAGAGACAAAGAGAGATAGAGAGGGACAGAGAGAGAAAGAGACAGAGAGAGACAGAGAGAGAGAGAGAGACAGAGAGGGACAGAGAGAGACAGAGAGAGAGAGACACACACACAGAGACAGAGAGAAACAGAGAGAGACAGAAAGGCAGAGAGAGAGAGAGATAAAGGCGGAGAGGTTTAGGGGTGGAATCGCAGAGCTGGGGCCTAAGCCGCTGCCTGTGGAGTAACGGAGGGCAGAGCTGGAAGGGCTCGGAGATCTGGGATGGTTGTCGCCCTAGCAGAGAAGGGTGGAGGTGGGGGCGGTGGTGTGTTGGGGTATGGGGAGGAATCAGCACTGGGAAATGCAGCCAAGATCCCAGTCCTGTAGCTCTGGAACAACAACGTGGAATGTTCCGGAAAACAGGCCCAGGCGAACATTCAACACTGTGGCCCATTACGATGCTGAGGACAAGGAAATTCCCCCCTCCCCAGTAATCGCCCCCGCTACACTGTCCAGAGGCAGGGGATTGGGATCCGCTGGCCTGTCTGGGTTATGTATCTGGGGGGGAACGCTGGCAATATAATCAATGCTAACCCCAGTGTGATCCCCCCAGACGAATGAGCCTCTCCGCTGTCCCTGGTGTCCCCACTCTGCCTCCGGCTCTCTCCCACCCTATCCATGTCCCTCATAATCTTGAACACCTCGATCAGGTCACCCCCTCAGTCTCCTCTGCTCCAGAGAAAACAACCCAAGCCTATCCAACCTCTCTCCATAACTTCAATGTTCCCTCCCAGGCAGCATCCCTGGTGAATCTCCTCTGCAGCCCCTCCAATCACATCCTGTCTATCATGTGGCGACCAGAACTTTCTAAAAAATTTATTTGTTAGTCATAAATAAGGCTTACATTAACACTGCAATGAAGTTACTGTGAAAATCCCCTTGTCGCCACACTCCAGCACCAGTACGGTTTACACTGAGGGAGAATTTAGCACAGCCAATGCGCCCTAACCAGCATGTCTTTCAGACTGTGGGAGGAAACTGGAGCACCCGGAGGAAACCCATGCAGACATGGGGAGAATGTGCAGACTCTACACAGACAGTGACACAAGTTGGGAACTGAACCTGGGTCCCTGGCACTGTGAGGCAGCAGTGCTAACCCACTGTGTCACCGTGCCACTGGGATTGAAACCGGATCCCTGGCGCTGTGAGGCAGCAGTGCTAACCCACTGTGTCACCGTGCCACTGGGACTGAACCCGGGTCCCTGGCGCTGTGAGGCAGCAGCGCTAACCCGCTGTGTCACCGTGCCACTGGGATTGAACCCGGGTCCCTGGCGCTGTGAGACAGCAGCACTAACCCACTGTGTCACCATGCTGCTGGGATTGAACCCGGGTCCCTGGCGCTGTGAGGCAGCAGCGCTAACCCACTGTGTCACCGTGCCGCTGGGATTGAACCCGGGTCCCTGGCGCTGTGAGGCAGCAGTGCTAACCCACTGTGCAACCGTGCCGCTGGGATTGAATCCGGGTCCCTGGTGCTGTGAGGCAGCAGAGCTAACCCACTCTGCAACCCAGCCAGGAATCGTACCCGGGTCCCTGGCGCTGTGAGGCAGCAGTGCTAACCCACTGTGCAACCGTGCCGCTGGGATTGAATCCGGGTCCCTGGTGCTGTGAGGCAGCAGAGCTAACCCACTCTGCAACCCAGCCAGGAATCGTACCCGGGTCCCTGGTGCTGTGAGGCAGCAGTGCTAACCCACTGTGTCACCATGCTGCTGGGATTGAACCTGGGTCCCTGGCACTGTGAGACAGCAGTGCTAACCCACTGTGTCACCGTGCCGCTGGGACTGAACCCGGGTCCCTGGCACTGTGAGGCAGCAGCGCTAACCCACTGTGTCACCGTGCCACTGGGATTGAACCCGGGTCCCTGGTGCTGTGAGGCAGCAGCGCTAACCCACTGTGTCACCATGCCACTGGGATTGAACCCGGGTCCCTGGTGCTGTGAGGCAGCAGCGCTAACCCACTGTGTCACCGTGCCGCTGGGATTGAACCCGGGTCCCTGGCGCTGTGAGGCAGCAGTGCTAACCCGCTGTGTCACCATGCTGCTGGGATTGAACCCGGGTCCCTGGCGCTGTGAGGCAGCAGTGCTAACCCGCTGTGTCACCATGCTGCTGGGATTGAACCCGGGTCCCTGGCGCTGTGAGGCAGCAGTGCTAACCCACTGTGCCAGGGTGAACTTCACACAGTACTCCAGCCGTGGCCTCATCAAAGTTCTATACAATTCCATCATGACCTCTCTGCTTTTCTAAACTACACCCCGATTGATAAAGGCGAGTGTGCCAGAAGCCTTTTTCACCACGCTATTAACCTCTCGATTGGAATGGACAGCCAAGGGAAAGCGAGATTTGTATTTCTAGAACACCATTTACTGCCTCAGCTTATCCCGAGTTCCTCAAAAGCCAATCGAGTCACTTCACAACTGGAGCCAGGTCGGAATGAAAAGCGGGAACCAATTGTCCCACAGCAAGTTCCCTGAAACAGCAATATGTTAATGGCCATGTCATCTGTTACTCAGTGCCGCGCTCCCTCAGCACTGACCCTCTGACAGTGTGGCACTCCCTCAGCACTGACCCTCTGACAGTGTGGCACTCCCTCAGCACTGACCCTCTGACAGTGCGGCACTCCCTCAGCACTGACCCTCTGACAGTGTGGCACTCCCTCAGCACTGACCCTCTGACAGTGCGGCACTCCCTCAGCACTGACCCTCTGACAGTGCGGCGCTCCCTCAGCACTGACCCTTTGACAGTGCGGTCCTCCCTCAGCACTGACACTCTGACAGTGCGGCACTCCCTCAGCACTGACACTCTGACAGTGCGGCGCTCCCTCAGCACTGACCCTTTGACAGTGTGGTGCTCCCTCAGCACTGACACTCTGACAGTGCGGCGCTCCTTCAGCACTGACCCTCTGACAGTGCGGCGCTCCCTCAGCACTGACCCTCTGACAGTGCGGCGCTCCCTCAGCACTGACACACTGACAGTGCGGCGCTCCCTCGGCACTGACCCTCTGACAGTGCGGCGCTCCCTCAGCACTGACCCTCTGACAGTGCGGCGCTCCCTCAGCACTGACCCACTGACAGTGTGGCGCTCCCTCAGCACTGACTCTCTGACAGTGCGGCACTCCCTCAGCACTGACCCTCTGACAATGCGGCGCTCCCTCAGCACTGACCCTCTGACAGTGCAGCGCTCCCTCAGCACTGACTCTCTGACAGTGCGGCACTCCCTCAGCACTGACCCTCTGACAATGCGGCGCTCCCTCAGCACTGACCCTCTGACAGTGCAGCGCTCCCTCAGCACTGACCCTCTGACAGTGCGGCACTCCCTGAGCACTGACCCTCTGACAGTGCGGCGCTCCCTCGGCACCAACCCTCTGACAGTGCGGCGCTCCCTCAGCACTGACCCTCTGACAGTGCGGCACTCCCTCGGCACCGACCCTCTGACAGTGCGGCGCTCCCTCAGTGTAAGTCTGGATTGTTTTGGGGGGTGGTTTCAGGTCTGCCTTTTCGAGCAGCAGCTTGTGTACTGGGTTGAATTTGGGGGTGCGATGTTGTTCTGTGCTGCTGGGATTGTCGGGAAGTTGATCGGGAAGCTGTCGGGAGTCAGAGGGCAGGAAGAATCCAGAATGTGTCCCACTTCCCGGCACTGAGAGCTCTGCTTCTCGCTGGGAATCCATCAATAAGCCATTAACACACAGCCTCTACTCTGTGATTCCAGTTATTATTGAAGGGTGAAGGGGACGCACTAATGCATCACTCTGAATCACTCAAGCTGCATCTCAGCCACATCTCTCTCTCCCTCCCCGCTCTCCGCATTCGCTGCCACATCCAGGAGAGACAATTCCGTAAGCAGCAAACCCCCCCCACACCCTGCCGCTACCGCGCCCCCCGCACCCCACCCCACACCTCCCCACTCGAGTGGGACTTCCTTTCGAGGTATCAGCCCGATCGGCTATTCGACTGCAGTTGTCACTACCAGCCTGCCCATCCTTCGCCAGCCAGACAAACAAGCAGCTATTCCCTCCGCACCTCCCTGTCCCCCACACCGAGCAGCCAGCCTCAGTCGCTATTCATACCACCCCCCCCTCCAAACCCCCACACCCGTCTCCTGCACCACCTCACCCTCTGGGGCGGGTGGGGAGCAGGGTTCCAGGGATGTGAGTCACCAACCTTGCCATCTGCAGCACATTGCACTGCCTCTCTCCGCAGTTATAACCTCAGAGTAGACCTTTCATTTCAACACACACGCATGCACAACACACACACACGCATACACTACACGCATGCATACACAGATGCAGACACAACACACATGTGCACGCACACACAACACACATGCATGCACACATGTAC
>NW_027650385.1:0-93386 GCF_965287045.1 Carcharhinus amblyrhynchos
AGACAGCCCGGGAAACAGGCCCTTCGGCCCAACGAGCCCACGCCCACCATCTTAACATCGAGTACCCCCCTCCACCCATGACCCTTGTCTATGCTTATGGCATTCCACACTGAGGGGAGACTAATTTAGGGACAATTTGTTAACCACCAATCAGCCTAATAGCACATCTTTGGGGTGTGGGAGGAAACCGGAGCACCCGGAGAAAACCCACGCAAGCATGGGGAGAATGCGCAAACTCCCACAGATACCGGCCCAAATCCATGTGTCTGCACAGCAAACAGTGATAGTCACTGAGCTGTCGTGTTGCCCAGTATCTGGTCCAGTTTAAGCGTACACTAACGACATGAAGCACTAGGCTACTCTCGGAACAACCAAGAGCAGCCCTCGTACGACCCATCGCGTGTATGCCCCTCGTTGGACAACAAGGCGGACCGAATCACCTGTGGATTAAAGAAAAACATCAGTATCATCCACATCCTTATACACACATTCAAGGGAATCCCCCAAGTGAAACAAGTCTCGGCTGATGGAGATGGGACTCACCAGTTTAATATTCTGTCCACGTTGAAATTTCCGGATGGCCTCCTTTGGGATGGGAGCAGGTCCCGGGAAAGGGTCTTTATTCTGAGGTGGGAAAAAGGATTGATTCAGACCGATGCAGGACGAGGAACCCATCTTCCTCTGCCTTTAAAATATTCAGTGATAGCCCCTCCCCGCCACCCCCTCCCCCTGCCAACCCCCCTCCCCATCCGCTACCCCCCTCCCCATCCGCTACCCCCTCCCCCGCCAACCCCCCTTCCCCCGCCAACACCCCCTGCCCCCGCCAACCCCCCCTCCCCCCGCCAACCCCCTATCGCCGCCCCCTCGCTGTCTGAGGCAGAGTGTTCCAACGTCACAAAACCCTCAGACAAAACTCAATTCTAATCACTGTCTGTGTGGAGTCTGCATGTTCTCCCCATGTCTGCGTGGGTTTCCTCTGGGTGCTCCAGTTTCCTCCCACAGTTTGAAAGATGTGCTGGTTAGGGTGCATTGGTCGTGCTAAATTCTCCCTCAGTGTAACCCGGACAGGCGCCAGAGTGTGGGGACTGGGGGATTTTCACAGTAACTTCATTGCAGTGTTAATGTAAGCCTACTTGTGACACTAGTAAATAAACAAACTTTAGCAGGGCGACTCCCTAATTCTAAACCACTGCCCCCCCACCCATTCCCCACCACCAAGGGGACATCGTAGAACAGTATCACACGGGAAACATCAAGGCTGTGCTGACACATGATATCTTTTCTAAACTAAAGACAGTTTTACCCCTATCCCTCAATTCCTGCAATTCTCTCCATACCCAGCTTGTGAAGATCATTCAGAATTGTATAAACGTGGATCAGGTCACCCCTCACTCTTCTAAACTCCAGTAAGAACAAGCCCAGTCTGTGCCCCGTTACACAACCCATTCCTCCCAGTATCAATCTACTAAACCCTCTCGGAACCTCCTCCGATGTATTTACATCCTTCCCTGAATAAGGAGACCAGAGCTGTACACACTATCTGAGATGTTGTCTTGCCAATGTCCTGCACAAGTCAATCACAACACCCTGACCTGGCCATTCAAATCCTCTGATAAAGGAAAGCATCCCATGATCTTCCTGTGTGACTTGCTGTATGGACAGACACACAATCCCTGAGTGATCACAACGATCCGGAATGCCTCCTGATCCGGTCAGTGGTCGCATCAGGTCTGGACGTGTTTGTCACACACACACACACACACACCCCTCTCCCCCAATCAACTGATCACACTGGATCTAAAGAATCCCCACAGTGCAGAAGAGGCCATTCAACCCATCAAATCTGCACAGACTCTCTGAAAGAATATCTCACTCCAGCCCTCACCCCATGTATTTACCCCGATAGTCCCCCTAACCTGCACATCCCGGGACACTAAGGGACAATTTAGCACGGCCAATCTCCCTAACCTGCAACATCCCGGGACACTAAGGGACAATTTAGCACGGCCAATCTCCCTAACCTGCACATCCCGGGACACCAAGGGGACAATTTAGCACGGCCAATCCCCCTAACCTGCACATCCCGGGACACTAAGGGACAATTTAGCACGGCCAATCCCCCTAACCTGCACATCCCGGGACACTAAGGGACAATTTAGCATGGCCAATCCACCCTAACCTGCACATCCCGGGACACTAAGGGACAATTTAGCACGGCCACTCCACCCTGACCTGCACATCTTTGGGCAGTGGGAGGAAACCCTGACAGACATGGGGAGGACATGCAGTCTCCACACAGACAGTGACCTGAGGCCCGAAATAAAAGCGAGTCCTTGGCACCCCCTGCCAGCGCCAGGCACCGTGCCCACCCGCAATCCAGACAGTCTCCCGAGTGGCACAGACTGGATCATCGCCGACTTCTGGTTTAGAGGCTCCAACAGGACATGTCCCCACTCACCCCGGATATCAGTGTCTTCCCGGGATTCCTCCAGTTCCGGCTGTTCTCCCGCTGCACTGTGTGAGGATTGAGACTGGATGGATTTTCCTCCGGCCTCCTGTCAGACACCCTCTGTTTCTCCTTGGTCAGAACCACATCAGGAGCAGTGTTCACATCCGTCTCCCAGTAACGTTTACGTTCTGTATGGAGCAGATCGAGACAGTGAGACCAGTACCTACTCTCTCTCCATTCCCATGGTCGCTCCCACTCTCCGTTCCCACGGTCGCTCTCTCTCTCTCCATTCCCACATTCTCTCTCTCTCTCTCGATCCGCTCCCACAGTCTCTCTCTCTCTCGATCCGCTCCCACAGTCACTCTCGCTCTCTCTCGATCTGCTCCCACAGTCACTCTCTCTCTCTCGATCCGCTCCCACAGTCACTCTCTCTCTCTCTCGCGATCCGCTCCCACAGTCACTCTTCTCTCTCTCGATCCGCTCCCACAGTCACTCTCTCTCTCTCTCGATCCGCTCCCACAGTCACTCTCTCTCTCTCTCGATCCGCTCCCACAGTCACTCTCTCTCGATCCGCTCCCACAGTCACTCTCTCTCGATCCGCTCCCACAGTCACTCTCTCTCTCTCTCTCGATCCGCTCCCACAGTCACTCTCTCTCTCTCTCACGATCCGCTCCCACAGTCACTCTCTCTCTCTCGATCCGCTCCCACAGTCACTCTCTCTCGATCCGCTCCCACAGTCACTCTCCCTCTCTCTCTCTCGATCCGCTCCACAGTCACTCTCGCTCTCTCTCTCTCGATCCGCTCCCACAGTCACTCTCCCTCTCTCTCGATCCGCTCCCACAGTCACTCTCGCACTCTCTCGATCCGCTCCCACAGTCACTCTCGCTCTCTCTCGATCCGCTCCCACAGTCACTCTCGCTCTCTCGATCCGCTCTCACAGTCACTCTCTCTCTCTCTCGATCTGCTCCCACAGTCACTCTCGCTCTCTCTCGATCCGCTCCCACAGTCACTCTCGCTCTCTCTCGATCCGCTCCCACAGTCACTCTCTCGCTCTCTCTGTCTCTCGATCCGCTCCCACAGTCACTCTCTCTCTCTCTCTCGATCCGCTTCCACAATCATTCTCGCTCTCTCTCTCTCGATCCGCTTCCACAGTCATTCTCGCTCTCTCTCTCTCGATCCGCTCCCACAATCATTCTCGCTCTCTCTCTCTCGATCCGCTCCCACAGTCACTCTCGCTCTCTCTCTCTCGATCCGCTCCCACAGTCACTCTCGCTCTCTCTCTCTCGATCCGCTCCCACAGTCACTCTCGCTCTCTCTCTCTCGATCCGCTCCCACAGTCACTCTCGCTCTCTCTCTCTCGATCCGCTCCCACAGTCACTCTCGCTCTCTCCTCTCTCGATCCGCTCCCACAGTCACTCTCGCTCTCTCTCTCTCGATCCGCTCCCACAGTCACTCTCGCTCTCTCTCCCTCGATCCCGCTCCCACAGTCACTCTCTCGCTCTCTCTCTCGATCCGCTTCCACAGTCACTCTCGCTCTCTCTCCCTCGATCCGCTCCCACAGTCACTCTCTCGCTCTCTCTCTCGATCCGCTCCCACAGTCACTCTCTCTCTCTCTCTCGATCCGCTCCCACAGTCACTCTCGCTCTCTCTCTCTCTCGCGATCCGCTCCCACAGTCACTCTCTCTCTCGATCCGCTCCCACAGTCACTCTCTCTCTCTCTCGATCCGCTCCCACAGTCACTCTCTCTCTCTCTCGATCCACTCCCACAGTCACTCTCTCTCTCTCTCGATCCGCTCCCACAGTCACTCTCGCTCTCTCTCTCTCGATCCGCTCCCACAGTCACTCTCTCTCTCTCTCGATCCGCTCCCACAGTCACTCTCTCTCTCTCTCGATCCGCTCCCACAGTCACTCTCTCTCTCTCTCGATCCGCTCCCACAGTCACTCTCTCTCTCTCTCGATCCGCTCCCACAGTCACTCTCTCTCTCTCTCGATCCGCTCCCAGTCACTCTCGCTCTCTCTCTCTCGATCCGCTCCCATAGTCACTCTCGCTCTCTCTCGATCCGCTCCCACAGTCACTCTCGCTCTCTCTCGATCCGCTCCCACAGTCACTCTCGCTCTCTCTCTCGATCCGCTCCCACAGTCACTCACTCTCTCTCTCGATCCGCTCCCACAGTCACTCTCGTTCTCTCTCTCGATCCGCTCCCACAGTCACTCTCGTTCTCTCTCTCGATCCGCTCCCACAGTCACTCTCGCTCTCTCTCTCGATCCGCTCCCACAGTCACTCTCGCTCTCTCTCTCTCTCGATCCGCTCCCACAGTCACTCTCGCTCTCTCTCTCGATCCGCTCCCACAGTCACTCACGCTCTCTCTCTCTCGATCTGCTCACACAGTCACTCTCTCTCTTGATCCGCTCCCACAGTCACTCTCTCTCTCTCTCGATCCGCTACCACAGACACTCTCTCGCTCTCTCTCTCTCTCGATCCGCTCCCACAGTCACTCTCTCTCTCTCGATCCGCTCCCACAGTCACTCTCGCTCTCTCTCGATCCGCTCCCACAGTCACTCTCTCTCTCGATCCGCTCCCACAGTCACTCTCTCTCTCTCTTGATCCGCTCCCACAGTCACTCTCTCTCTCTCTTGATCCGCTCCCACAGTCACTCTCACTCTCTCTCGATCCGCTCCCACAGTCACTCTCACTCTCTCTCGATCCGCTCCCCACAGTCACTCTCTCGCTCTCTCTCTCGATCCGCTCCCACAGTCACTCTCTCTCTCTCACGATCCGCTCCCCACAGTCACTCTCGCTCTCTCTCTCTCGATCTGCTCCCACAGTCACTCTCGCTCTCTCTCTCTCTCTCTCGATCCGCTCCCACAGTCACTCTCACTCTCTCTCTCTCGAACCGCTCCCACAGTCACTCTCACTCTCTCTCTCTCGATCCGCTCCCACAGTCACTCTCGCTCTCTCTCGATCCGCTCCCACAGTCACTCTCGCTCTCTCTCTCGATCCGCTCCCACAGTCACTCTCGCTCTCTCTCTCGATCCGCTCCCACAGTCACTCTCTCTCTCTCTCGATCCGCTCCCACAGTCACTCTCGCTCTCTCTCGATCCGCTCCCACAGTCACTCTCGCTCTCTCTCGATCCGCTCCCACAGTCACTCTCGCTCTCTCGATCCGCTCTCACAGTCACTCTCTCTCTCTCTCGATCTGCTCCCACAGTCACTCTCGCTCTCTCTCGATCCGCTCCCACAGTCACTCTCGCTCTCTCTCGATCCGCTCCCACAGTCACTCTCTCGCTCTCTCTGTCTCTCGATCCGCTCCCACAGTCACTCTCTCTCTCTCTCTCGATCCGCTTCCACAATCATTCTCGCTCTCTCTCTCTCGATCCGCTTCCACAGTCACTCTCGCTCTCTCTCTCTCGATCCGCTCCCACAGTCACTCTCGCTCTCTCTCTCTCGATCCGCTCCCCAGTCACTCTCGCTCTCTCTCTCCCTCGATCCGCTCCCACAGTCACTCTCTCGCTCTCTCTCTCGATCCGCTTCCACAGTCACTCTCGCTCTCTCTCTCCTCGATCCGCTCCCACAGTCACTCTCTCTCTCTCTCTCTCTCGATCCGCTCCCACAGTCACTCTCTCTCTCTCTCTCGATCCGCTCCCCACAGTCACTCTCGCTCTCTCTCTCTCTCGCGATCCGCTCCCACAGTCACTCTCTCTCTCGATCCGCTCCCACAGTCACTCTCTCTCTCCTCTCGATCCGCTCCCACAGTCACTCTCTCTCTCTCTCGATCCGCTCCCACAGTCACTCTCTCTCTCTCTCGATCCGCTCCCACAGTCACTCTCTCTCTCTCTCGATCCGCTCCCACAGTCACTCTCTCTCTCTCTCGATCCGCTCCCACAGTCACTCTCACTCTCTCTCTCTCGAACCGCTCCCACAGTCACTCCTCACTCTCTCTCTCTCGATCCGCTCCCACAGTCACTCTCGCTCTCTCTCGATCCGCTCCCACAGTCACTCTCGCTCTCTCTCTCGATCCGCTCCCACAGTCACTCTCGCTCTCTCTCTCGATCCGCTCCCACAGTCACTCTCTCTCTCTCTCGATCCGCTCCCACAGTCACTCTCGCACTCTCTCGATCCGCTCCCACAGTCACTCTCGCTCTCTCTCGATCCGCTCCCACAGTCACTCTCGCTCTCTCGATCCGCTCTCACAGTCACTCTCTCTCTCTCGATCCGCTCTCACAGTCACTCTCTCTCTCTCTCGATCTGCTCCCACAGTCACTCTCGCTCTCTCTCGATCCGCTCCCACAGTCACTCTCGCTCTCTCTCGATCCGCTCCCACAGTCACTCTCTCGCTCTCTCTGTCTCTCGATCCGCTCCCACAGTCACTCTCTCTCTCTCTCTCGATCCGCTTCCACAATCATTCTCTCTCTCTCTCTCTCGATCCGCTTCCACAGTCATTCTCGCTCTCTCTCTCTCGATCCGCTCCCACAGTCACTCTCGCTCTCTCTCTCTCGATCCGCTCCCACAGTCACTCTCGCTCTCTCTCTCTCGATCCGCTCCCACAGTCACTCTCGCTCTCTCTCTCTCGATCCGCTCCCACAGTCACTCTCGCTCTCTCTCTCTCGATCCGCTCCCACAGTCACTCTCGCTCTCTCTCTCTCGATCCGCTCCCACAGTCACTCTCGCTCTCTCTCTCCCTCGATCCGCTCCCACAGTCACTCTCTCGCTCTCTCTCTCGATCCGCTTCCACAGTCACTCTCGCTCTCTCTCTCCCTCGATCCGCTCCCACAGTCACTCTCTCGCTCTCTCTCTCGATCCGCTCCCACAGTCACTCTCTCTCTCTCTCTCGATCCGCTCCCACAGTCACTCTCGCTCTCTCTCTCTCTCGCGATCCGCTCCCACAGTCACTCTCTCTCTCGATCCGCTCCCACAGTCACTCTCTCTCTCTCTCGTCCGCTCCCACAGTCACTCTCTCTCTCTCTCGATCCGCTCCCACAGTCACTCTCCTCTCTCGATCCGCTCCCACAGTCACTCTCTCTCTCTCTCGATCCGCTCCCACAGTCACTCCTCTCTCTCTCGATCCGCTCCCACAGTCACTCTCGCTCCTCTCTCTCGATCCGCTCCCACAGTCACTCTCTCTCTCTCTCGATCCGCTCCCACAGTCACTCTCTCTCTCTCTCGATCCGCTCCCACAGTCACTCTCTCTCTCTCTCGATCCGCTCCCACAGTCACTCTCTCTCTCTCTCGATCCGCTCCCACAGTCACTCTCTCTCTCTCTCGATCCGCTCCCACAGTCACTCTCGCTCTCTCTCTCTCGATCCGCTCCCATAGTCACTCTCGCTCTCTCTCGATCCGCTCCCACAGTCACTCTCGCTCTCTCTCGATCCGCTCCCACAGTCACTCTCGCTCTCTCTCTCGATCCGCTCCCACAGTCACTCACTCTCTCTCTCGATCCGCTCCCACAGTCACTCTCGTTCTCTCTCTCGATCCGCTCCCACAGTCACTCTCGTTCTCTCTCTCGATCCGCTCCCACAGTCACTCTCGCTCTCTCTCTCGATCCGCTCCCACAGTCACTCTCGCTCTCTCTCTCTCTCGCGATCCGTCCCACAGTCACTCTCGCTCTCTCTCTCGATCCGCTCCCACAGTCACTCTCGCTCTCTCTCTCTCGATCTGCTCACACAGTCACTCTCTCTCTTGATCCGCTCCCACAGTCACTCTCTCTCTCTCTCGATCCGCTCCCACAGACACTCTCTCGCTCTCTCTCTCTCTCGATCCGCTCCCACAGTCACTCTCTCTCTCTCGATCCGCTCCCACAGTCACCTCGCTCTCTCTCGATCCGCTCCCACAGTCACTCTCTCTCTCGATCCGCTCCCACAGTCACTCTCTCTCTCTCTTGATCCGCTCCCACAGTCACTCTCTCTCTCTCTTGATCCGCTCCCACAGTCACTCTCTCTCTCTCTTGATCCGCTCCCACAGTCACTCTCACTCTCTCTCGATCCGCTCCCACAGTCACTCTCTCTCTCTCGATCCGCTCCCACAGTCACTCTCTCGCTCTCTCTCTCGATCCGCTCCACAGTCACTCTCTCTCTCTCACGATCCGCTCCCACAGTCACTCTCTCTCTCTCACGATCCGCTCCCACAGTCACTCTCGCTCTCTCTCTCTTGATCCGCTCCCACAGTCACTCTCTCTCTCTCTCGATCCGCTCCCACAGTCACTCTCGCTCTCTCTCTCTCTCGATCCGCTCCCAGTCACTCTCGCTCTCTCTCTCTCTCGATCCGCTCCCACAGTCACTCTCGCTCTCTCACTCGATCCGCTCCCACAGTCACTCTCGCTCTCTCTCTCTCGATCTGCTCCCACAGTCACTATCGCTCTCTCTCTCTCTCGATCCGCTCCCACAGTCACTCTCACTCTCTCTCGATCTGCTCCCACAGTCACTCTCGCTCTCTCTCAATCCGCTCCCACAGTCACTCTCGCTCTCTCTCGATCCGCTCCCACCAGTCACTCTCGCTCTCTCTCTCGATCCGCTCCCACAGTCACTCACTCTCTCTCTCGATCCGCTCCCACAGTCACTCTCTCTCTCTCTCGATCCGCTCCCCACAGTCACTCTCGCTCTCTCTCGATCCGCTCCCACATCACTCTCGCTCTCTCTCGATCCGCTCCCACAGTCACTCTCGCTCTCTCTCTCGATCCGCTCCCACAGTCACTCTCGCTCTCTCTCTCGATCTGCTCCCACAGTCACTCTCGCTCTCTCTCTCGATCTGCTCACACAGTCACTCTCTCTCTCGATCCGCTCCCACAGTCACTCTCTCTCTCTTGATCGCTCCCACAGTCACTCTCTCTCTCTCCTTGATCCGCTCCCACAGTCACTCTCACTCTCTCTCGATCCGCTCCCACAGTCACTCTCTCCTCTCTCGATCCGCTCCCCACAGACACTCTCTCGCTCTCTCTCTCTCTCGATCCGCTCCCACAGTCACTCTCTCTCTCTCTCTCGATCCGCTCCCACAGTCACTCTCTCTCTCCCTCTCGATCCGCTCCCACAGTCACTCTCGCTCTCTCTTGATCCGCTCCCACAGTCACTCTCGCTCTCTCTCGATCCGCTCCCACAGTCACTCTCTCTCTCGATCCGCTCCACAGTCACTCTCTCTCTCTCTCTTGATCCGCTCCCACAGTCACTCTCACTCTCTCTCGATCCGCTCCCACAGTCACTCTCTCTCTCTCGATCCGCTCCCACAGTCACTCTCGCTCTCTCTCTCTCGATCTGCTCCCACAGTCACTCTCGCTCTCTCTCTCTCATCTCGATCCGCTCCCACAGTCACTCTCACTCTCTCTCTCTCGATCCGCTCCCACAGTCACTCTCACTCTCTCTCGATCTGCTCCCACAGTCACTCTCGCTCTCTCTCAATCCGCTCCCACAGTCACTCTCGCTCTCTCTCAATCCGCTCCCACAGTCACTCTCGCTCTCTCTCAATCCGCTCCCACAGTCACTCTCGCTCTCTCTCGATCCGCTCCCACAGTCACTCTCTCTCTCTCTCGATCCGCTCCCACAGTCACTCTCTCTCTCTCGATCCGCTCCCACAGTCACTCTCTGTCTCTCTCTCTCTCGATCCGCTCCCACAGTCACTCTCCCTCTCTCTCGATCCGCTCCCACAGTCACTCTCTCTCTCTCTCGATCTGCTCCCACAGTCACTCTCTCTCTCTCTCTCGATCTGCTCCCACAGTCACCTCTCTCTCTCTCGATCCGCTCCCACAGTCACTCTTGCTCTCTCTTGGATCCGCTCCCACAGTCACTCTCTCGCTCTCTCTCTCTCTCGATCCGCTCCCACAGTCACTCTCCCTCTCTCTCGATCCGCTCCCACAGTCACTCTCTCTCTCGATCCGCTCCCACAGTCACTCTCGCTCTCTCTTGATCCGCTCCCACAGTCACTCTCTCGCTCTCTCTCTCTCTCGATCCGCTCCCACAGTCACTCTCTCACTCTCTCTCTCGATCCGCTCCCACAGTCACTCTCGCTCTCTCTCTCTCGATCCGCTCCCACAGTCACTCTCTCTCTCTCTCTCGATCCGCTCCCACAGTCACTCTCTCTCTCTCTCGATCCGCTCCCACAGTCACTCTCTCTCTCTCTCGATCCGCTCCCACAGTCACTCTCTCTCGATCCGCTCCCACAGTCACTCTCTCGATCCGCTCCCACAGTCACTCTCTCGATCCGCTCCCACAGTCACTCTCTCTCTCTCTCTCGATCCGCTCCCACAGTCACTCTCTCTCTCTCTCGATCCGCTCCCACAGTCACTCTCTCTCTCTCTCGATCCGCTCCCACAGTCACTCTCGCTCTCTCTCGATCCGCTCCCACAGTCACTCTCTCGATCTGCTCTCTCAGTCACTCTCTCGCTCTCTCTCTCTCGATCTGCTCCCACAGTCACTCTCTCGCTCTCTCTCTCTCTCGATCTGCTCCCACAGTCACTCTCTCGCTTCTCTCTCGATCCGCTCCACAGTCACTCTCTCGCTCTCTCTCTCTCTCGATCTGCTCCCACAGTCACTCTCTCGCTCTCTCTCTCGATCTGCTCCACAGTCACTCTCTCTCTCTCTCTCTCGATCTGCTCCCACAGTCACTCTCTCTCTCTCTCGATCTGCTCCCACAGTCACTCTCTCTCTCTCTCGATCCGCTCCCACAGTCACTCTCTCTCTCTCGATCCGCTCCCACAGTCACTCTCTCTCTCTCTCGATCCGCTCCCACAGTCACTCTCTCTCTCTCTCGATCCGCTCCACAGTCACTCTCTCTCTCGATCCGCTCCCACAGTCACTCTCTCTCTCTCTCGATCCGCTCCCACAGTCACTCTCTCTCTCTCTCGATCCGCTCCCACAGTCACTCTCTCTCTCTCTCGATCCGCTCCCACAGTCATCTCTCTCTCTCTCTCGATCCGCTCCCACAGTCACTCTCTCTCTCTCTCTCGATCCGCTCCCACAGTCACTCTCGCTCTCTCTTGATCCGCTCCCACAGTCACTCTCTCGCTCTCTCTCTCTCTCGATCTGCTCCCACAGTCACTCTCTCGCTCTCTCTCTCTCTCGATCTGCTCCCACAGTCACTCTCTCGCTCTCTCTCGATCCGCTCCCACAGTCACTCTCTCTCTCTCTCTCGATCCGCTCCCACAGTCACTCTCGCTCTCTCTCGATCCGCTCCCACAGTCACTCTCGCTCTCTCTTGATCCGCTCCCACAGTCACTCTCTCGCTCTCTCTCTCTCTCGATCTGCTCCCACAGTCACTCTTCCGCTCTCTCTCGATCTGCTCCCACAGTCATAAGAAATAAGAACATAAGAAATAGGAGCAGGAGTAGGCCATCTAACCCTTCGAGCCTGACTCACCATTCAATAAGATCATGGCTGATCTGTCGTGTCTCAGTTCCACATTCCCCGCCCTCTCCCCATAACCTTAATCCCCTCTCTTATCAAAAACCCATCAACCCGTCCTCTCTCTCTCTCCCATTCCCACATTCTCTCTCTCTCTCTCCATTCCCACATTCTCTCTCTCTCTCTCCATTCCACATTCTCTCTCTCTCTCTCTCTCTCATTCCCACATTCTCTCTCTCTCTCTCTCTCTCCAATCCCACATTCTCTCTCTCTCTCTCTCTCCAATCCCACATTCTCTCTCTCTCTCTCCATTCCCCACTTTCTCTCTCTCTCTCTCTCCATTCCCACATTCTCTCTCTCTCTCTCGATTCCACATTCTCTCTCTCTCTCCATTCCCACATTCTCTCTCTCTCTCTCCATTCCCACATTCTCTCTCTCTCTCTCCATTCCCCACATTCTCTCTCTCTCTCCATTCCCACATTCTCTCTCTCTCTCTCCATTCCCACATTCTCTCTCTCTCTCTCCTTCCCACATTCTCTCTCTCTCCATTCCCACATTCTCTCTCTCTCTCTCCATTCCCACATTCTCTCTCTCTCTCTCTCCATTCCCCCATTCTCTCTCTCTCTCTCTCCATTCCCACATTCTCTCTCTCTCTCTCTCCATTCCCACATTCTCTCTCTCTCTCTCTCCATTCCACATCTCTCTCTCTCTCACTCCATTCCCACATTCTCTCTCTCTCTCTCCATTCCCACATTCTCTCTCTCTCTCTCTCCATTCCCACATTCTCTCTCTCTCTCTCTCCATTCCCACATTCTCTCTCTCTCTCTCTCCATTCCCACATTCTCTCTCTCTCCATTCCCACATTCTCTCTCTCTCTCTCTCTCTCTCTCCATTCCCACATTCTCTCTCTCTCTCTCTCCATTCCCACATTCTCTCTCTCTCTCTCTCCATTCCCACATTCTCTCTCTCTCTCTCTCTCCCATTCCCACATTCTCTCTCTCTCTCTCTCCATTCCCCACATTCTCACCCTCATTTTTTGTTTCAGGCGCCGCCATTTGTCGACGTCACGAACACTTCCTCCACCCAAAAACGCCCCTTCCGCCCCCAGTCCCCGCCCCTTCCCGTTTCCACTGAACGCCCGAGTACGCCCTCTTCCGCTCCCCAATCCCCGCCTCTTCCGCTGCCCAATCCCCGCCTCTTCCGCTCCTCCACTGCTGACATTCTGGCCCTAGGACACGCCCCTTCCGCTTACAGTCCCCGCCCCTCTCGCTCCCCAGGATCGTCCCACCCTGTCCCCCGGGCCACGCAATCGGATGCCACGCCCCTGCCGGACCCCAGGCCACGCCCCTGTCAATCCCCAGGCACCGCCCCTCCCGCGCCGCGGCTCCGTCCCCGGCCGCACGCCAGGCCTCGCCCCTCCTGCTTCCGAGGCCCCGCCCATCCCCTACCCCGGCGCCCCCCACCCGGAAAAGATCCCCAGGCCCTGAACATCCTTCCGCAGGTCCCGCCCCACCCACTCCCCAGGCCCCGCCCCTCCTCCTCCCCAGGCCCCGCCCCCTCGCTGGGCCTCGCCCCTCCCTCCCCTGGACCCGCCAATACCGATCCCCTGGCCCCGCCCCCTCTCCCCTGGCCCCGCCCCCTCTCCCGTGGCCACGCCCCCTCAGGGAGCTGCTGAATCTGAGAGTCCTGATGTGGATGTGCCGGCGTTGGACTGGTGTAAACACAGTGAAAAGTCTGACAACACCAGGTTTTAGTCCAACCTATTTATTTGATAATATTCTCACTAGCTTTCGAGGGGACAGCCTCTTCGGCAGGTGAATGGAGAGTTCTGGCCTCAGACAGAGCATATAAAGCACAGACAGTTTAGAGATTACTGATTAGAATGCGAATCCTTACACCTAACCTGCTGTTCAAGACCTGAAGTGGCTGATAATGTGAGTGGAAGGAGCACTGATCACAGTTTGAGAGTAAAAGTGAATCATCAGAAAATGAATGAATAATAAAATAAATCAGATTATTATCATAATATTCCCCATCTCACAGCAAAACTCAATCAGTCTGTGTTTCAATTCATTCATAATATTCCCCAAACCCCAAACCCCCAAAACCCAAACCCCCCAATTAAATAAATCATTCCCAGTCACTGATCCGGGATGTGGATTCAGTCCGTTCCCCCTGTTCCCAGTCACTGATCCGGGATGTGGATTCAGTCCGTTCCCCCTGTTCCCAGTCACTGATCCGGGATGTGGATTCAGTCCGTTCCCCCTGTTCCCAGTCACTGATCCGGGATGTGGATTCAGTCCGTTCCCCCTGTTCCCAGTCACTCACAGGGAAACACTCACTATTCCCGTCCCCTCAGTAACCTCTACCCCTAATTATTTGGATTGTCCGTGTTAAATTGTCCCTTCTTGTCCATAGTTGTTTGGGTTATTGGGTTTGACGATGGTCGGGGGGTAACAGGGCTGTGATCTGGGTTGAATTCTCTGTGGAAAATGTGATGGGCTGAATGGTCTCCTTCTGTCATATAGAACAGGAATTTCCCGAGGGAAATCGCAGGGAGCAGAGTCAGAACACAGTTATTAATGACATGAAGCTTTATTGCATCAGTGAGGAATTGGACGATATTCCAGAGTTAGAACACGATTCGCTAAAGCATTTTGCCAACAGGTCACGATTTTCTCATCCATTTCTGCAGAACGTGGACAGAATGAACTCTGGAATTTTTCTCCAATAACAGGAATGATGAGATAAGATCCTTCTCCCTCAGTATAGGTCCCAGAACTTTCAGGTAGCAGTGGGTGTGTCTGAGTGGGTGTGTGTGTCTGAGTGGGTGTGTGTGTCTATATATATGTGTGTGTGTGTGTGTGTGTGTGTATGGGTGTGTGTGTGTGTTTTACAGCAGAAGATTAAGTAAAGCTGAAGGATGGGCAGAATGGCCTCCACACCATTCCATCTCCCTGATCCAGCTCAGGAAATGGGACACTGGGGAAATCCAATCGACAGGAACCAGAGGTCGACGCTGCAATGGAAGTTTGGAGAAACGTTAGGAGAAGGAGCAGAGATTTCCTGCCATTGGCTCAGGTGGGTGGGACAGACTGATTCCACCATCCTCCCCCAGACCCTGTCCCATCAACCCCAACAATGAGCTAGCACAGACACTGAGGGGCCGAGAGGCCTCCGCCAAACCTCTCTCAGGCCACATTCTGACCTGTGTCCTCACCTCGCCAGCATGCACTGCCCTCTCTACTGCCTCCACACTCTGGATACTGACCCCTATCCACCCTACTGACACCCCTCATCATTCTCTACACTTCGATCAGCTCCCCCCCTCAGCCTTCTCTGCTCGAAGGACAACAACCCCACCTTTCCAGCCTCTCTCCGTAGCTGGAACACTCCATCCCAGGCAGCATCCTGGGGAATCTCCTCCGCACCCCCTCCAGTGCAATCACATCCTTCCGATAATGTGGAGACCAGAACTGCTCCCAGTCCTCCAGCTGTGGCCAGTGTTTTCAACAGATCCATTGTAACCTCCTGCTCCAGTATTCTATACAATCAACCAGACCACCGAACCTGAACACTATTGGACATTAAGGGACAATTTAACACGGCCAATCCACCCTAACCTACACATCTTTGGGACACTAAGGAACAATTTAGCACGGCCAATCCACCCTAACCTACACATCTTTGGACACTAAGGGACAATTTAGCACGGCCAATCCACCCTAACCTACACATCTTTGGACACTAAGGGACAATTTAGCACGGCTAATCCACCCTAACCTACACATCTTTGGACACTAAGGGACAATTTAGCACGGCCAATCCCCCTAACCTACACATCTTTGGACACTAAGGAACAATTTAGCATGGCCAATCCACCCTAACCTACACATCTTTGGACACTAAGGGACAATTTAGCACGGCCAATCCACCATAACCTACACATCTTTGGACACTAAGGGACAATTTAGCACGGCCAATCCACCCTAACCTACACATCTTTGGACACTAAGGGACAATTTAGCACGGCCAATCCCCCTAACCTACACATCTTTGGACACTAAGGGACAATTTAGCACGGCCAATCCACCCTAACCTACACATCTTTGGACACTAAGGGACAATTTAGCACGGCCAATCCACCCTAACCTACACATCAGTGGGAGGAAATCGGAGCACCCGGAGGAAACCCGTGCAGACACGGGGAGGGGGGAGTGTAAATTCTGAAGACACTCAAGGCTGGAATTGAAGCCAGGTCCCTGGTGCTGTGTGGCAGCGGTGCTAACCAGCGATGTCCCCCCCCGCACCCCCCCACAATCCTTCACTGGCAATGTATTTACCCTCTGTACCACAGCTGCAGGTTGAGGGTGGGATGTGTGAAGTGAGCCATTGAACAATGTGGGGGGTTGGGGGGGGGGTGGTCTCTGCATTTCCGCTTGCGGTGGGGGGGGCCCTGTCGGTGTGGCCAAGCTTTTAGCCAGCACGGCGCCCCCACGCTGGACACCGTCTGCCCCAAACACCAATGTGCCGATGAGCAGTGGTTTCACCTACCATCCAAACCCGATCCACCACCTGCCCCTTCCTTTCCCTCCGCGGCGTCTCAGTGGCTCGGGCAGTGGAAGGTCTCCAGGATCCTCCTCCTCAAACTCGAAGGGTTCCGTGTCCAGGAGCTGTTCCGGTTCCTCAACATCGCGCAGTCTCCTCCTGCAGGACACTCGGCCCCTGTCACAGTGGGAAAAATCTCCAGAATGAGCACTTTTCCTGGCAGCGGGGGGAGGAGAGGGGGGCTGGGGGGAGGTGGGGTATGGATGGGGGGGTGCAGGTGGAGGTGGGGGAGGGAGGTGGGGGGGTCCCCCTCTTTGCTGAGGGGTTGATGGCTTTGTCCTGGACGGTGTCGAGGTTTCTCGAGTGTTGTTGGAACCGCACCCACCCAGGGAAGTGGGGAGTATTCCATCACACTCCTGACTCGTGTCCTTGTAGATGGTGGACAGGCTTTGGGGGGGGGAGGGGGGGAGTGGGGAGGTGAGTTACTCTCCGCAGGATTCCCAGTGGACAGGGTTCGGGGGGGGGGGGGGGGGGAGGTGAGTTACTCTCCGCAGGATTCCCAGTGGACAGGGTTCGGGGGGGGGGAGTGGGGAGGTGAGTTACTCTCCGCAGGATTCCCAGTGGACAGGGTTCGGGGGGGGGGGAGTGGGGAGGTGAGTTACTCTCCGCAGGATTCCCAGTGGACAGGGTTGGGGGGGGGGGGAGTGGGGAGGTGAGTTACTCTCCGCAGGATTCCCAGTGGACAGGGTTCGGGGGGGGGAGTCGGGAGGTGAGTTACTCTCCGCAGGATTCCCAGTGGACAGGGTTCGGGGGGGGGAGTGGGGAGGTGAGTTACTCTCCGCAGGATTCCCAGTGGACAGGGTTCGGGGGGGGGAGTCGGGAGGTGGGTTACTCTCCGCAGGATTCCCAGTCTCTGACCCGCTCTGGGAGCCCCAGTGTTTGTGTGCCTGGGTCCCGGTTCATGCAGACAGATATTTCCTGACCATTTTACGGCAAATAATTCCTGCCACTCGTGAGCGAAAGCAGTGAGATAGCAGAGGAGGCCATTCGGCCCACTCTCTGACAGAGCACCCCTTCCCAGGTCAGACCCCTGTAACCCCACACATTTACCCCACTAACCCACTGAACCCACACATCTTTCAGACTGTGGGAGGAAACGGGAGCACCCAGAGGAAACCCAGGCAGACATGGGGAGAATGTACAGACTCTGCACAGACAGTGACCCGAGGCCGGGAATCGAACCCGGGTCCCTGGTGTAGGGAGGGTGCAGTAATCACTGACTGTCACCTTCAACACTCACCGTGGGCTGAGAGCAATGTCGTGTCTGCCTGTTAGCGGTGACACAGCGACTGCCCCCGTCTATCCACAGGGTCACAGGTCATTCCAGCACAGACAGAGGCCCTTTGGCCCATCCAGTCTGTGCTGGCTATCCAGCCCCTATCCCATTTCCCAGCTGTGGAACTCTGGGATATTTCCATCACTGACCTCGACGCTGTCAAAACATTTTCCGGTTCTGCTCTCGGGCACCCCCCACGTTCTCCGGGCCTCTTCCCCAGCGGGAGCTTCCCGGGGTCACCCCACCTCTCCCTGGTGGGGGGGGGGCAGCACCCCCTCTCTCCCCAGGGGGCAACACCCCCTCTCTCCCCAGGGGGCAACACCCCCTCTCTCCTTGGAGGACAGTTCCCCCCCCTCTCCCCAGAGGGTACACCCCCCCACTCCCTGGAGGGCAGTCCCTAGCCACTCCCCGGAAGTCACTCCCCTCCTCCTTCCCCTCCCTGGAGGGTACACCCCGCACCCCCCAGCCCCAGCCCCGGAGGGCAGTGCCCCCCCTCTCCGTGTACACTTACCCCCTGCAGTACGCCGTGTAGCTGATGGATGGATTATAATTGAGATTGTCCTCAGCCAGGGCCCTGTTAAAGATCCTGCTCTCCACTCCCACCTCCCGGAAGGCTGTTCGGACTGCCTTGGCGTAAACGTATATCTGGGAGAACTTGGTGAGAAAGACCTGCAGCGGGGGCGGGGGTTGGGGGGGGAGACAGAGAGAGAGAGAGAGGGTGAGGGGGGTGAGCGGGAGGTGGGGGTCGGTCTCCAGGTAAATGCTCACCGTTCCGTGGGTCAGCAGGATGCTGCCTGGGATGGAGCGTTTCAATGATGGAGAGAGGTTGGATAGGCTTGGGTTGTTTCCTCTGGAGCAGAGAAGACTGAGGGGCAACCTGATTGAGGTGTACAAGATTATAAGAAACATGGACAGGGTGGATAAGAACTAGCTGCTCCCCTTCATTGAAGGGTCAGTCACAAGGGGACATAGGTTCAAGGTGAAGGCGGGGAGGTTTAGGGGGGACATGAGGAAATAGCTTTTTTACTCAGAGGGTGGTGAGAGTCTGGAATGCGCTGCTTGGGAGGGTGCTGGAGGCGGGATGCCTCACATCCTTTAGAAAATACCTGGATCAGCACTTGGCCCACCATAACATTCAGGGCTACGGGTCAGGGACTGGCAGATGGGATTAGGTGGGAGTTCAGTCGGAAATCTCACATCACCCACAAAACACAGTCCCTTCGCCAGGAGGGTGCAAGGCTCGGGGGGGGCTGTCAGGGTGGAGGGGGGCCGGGGTTGGGGGAGGGTCAGCGTGGGGGGTGGAATAAGGGGGGAAAATGCTTCTTCCCATTGACAGAAGGATCCGGAAGCAGATCCGGGAGCGCTGGGAAGCAGGCTTGATGTTAACTCCAAAGAGAGAGAGGGAGAACGGGGTCAAGGTTCACGTGGGAACAAACTGGAGCGATCCAGCCAGGGGCTAGCACAGGCAGCAATGGGCTGAGTGGCCACCCCCTCCCCTTGGACCCAGAAGATTCTCCGGGTGTCAGGGATTCCGTGAGTCACTGCCAGTCATGTTGATATATTGGGCTGGACTCTGTTTTCCTGGGTTATTCCGTGCTGGACAGAGACGAGGGTATGAGCAAGCACGGGACATATCCAGGCTCGGAGCCGTCGCTGTGGAGAGGCCACAGATACAGACAGTTATCCCACCCAAAACCACACAAACTTCATTCAAATCCATCAGGGTCGATCCATCTCCAAAACCTGCTGACAATAAGCCGGAATCTGGAGATCCGGCAGGGAGTGAGGGGGGTGCGGAGTGTAGATTACAACGGAGGGAGCCCCGGGGGAGGAGGGGAGGGAGCCCCGGGGGAGGGGGGGAGGGAGCCCCGGGGGAGGGGGGGAGGGAGCCCCGGGGGAGGGGGGGAGGGAGCCCCGGGGGAGGGGGGGAGGGAGCCCCGGGGGAGGGGGGGAGGGAGCCCCGGGGGAGGGGGGGAGGGAGCCCCGGGGGAGGAGGGAGGAGGGAGGGAGGGAGCCCCGGGGGAGGAGGGAGGAGGGAGGGAGGGAGCCCCGGGGGAGGGGGGAGGGAGCCCCGGGGGAGGGAGGGAGGGAGCCCCGGGGGAGGAGGGAGCCCCGGGGGAGGAGGGAGGGAGCCCCGGGGGAGGGGGGAGCCCAACCGGGATCGATCGCCAACATTCCCGTGGCCAGCTCCCAACTGCCCCCCTTCCCCGAAACGGTCAAGCGAGGTCCTCGAGGGGCAACTCGGGATGGACCCTCCCCTCCCCCGACATCCCGGGAAAAATAAACCAAAGAAATCATTCTCACGGTGGGATTGGACGGATTGTCCAGCGACAGGGGGAGTGAAGGCAGTGATTACTGAGGGCTAGTACAGACCAGAGGGGCAGAGTGGCCTTGTGCTGCCTCACTTGCCCATTGGTAACAGTGAGCCGTGCCCCCGCGCTGGCTGCGATGCTTATGGGAAACGGGTAAAGGTACTCACGTTACTGTCACTGAGGGGCAGCGGGGGATTATCCTGGAGATCCGCAGGCAGCAGCCAGTACAGAACCTGGGGGCCATCAGCACTGCTCCCGATCAGGAACTGGGACGTCATCCTCAACTTCACCCCTGGGGGAGACACCGGGAAGGTTCAGGATTCACTGCAGCCGGAGAATAATCCCCACAACAGCTCCCAGCCCAAACCTAACCTCAAAATAACTACACAACAAAAAACACAAACCTCCCGTACGCCGCACGGTGCGGCGTAAACCTCCCGTACGCCGCACGGTGCAGCGTAAACCTCCCCGTACACCGCACGGCGCAGCGTAAACCTCCCCGTACACCGCACGGCGCAGCGTCAACCTCCCGTACGCCGCACGGTGCTGCGTAAACCTCCCGTACGCCGCACGGTGCTGCGTAAACCTCCCGTACGCCGCACGGTGCTGCGTAAACCTCCCGTACGCCGCACGGTGCCGCGTAAACCTCCCGTACGCCACACGGCGCAGCGTAAACCTCCCGTACACCGCACGGTGCCGCGTAAACCTCCCGTATGCCGCACGGTGCCGCGTAAACCTCCCGTACGTCGCACGGCGCAGCGTAAACCTCCCGTACGTCGCACGGCGCAGCGTAAACCTCCCGTACACTGCACGGCGCAGCGTAAACCTCCCGTACACTGCACGGTGCAGCGTAAACCTCCCGTACGCCGCACGGTGCTGCGTAAACCTCCCGTACGCCGCACGGTGCTGCGTAAACCTCCCGTACGCCGCACGGTGCTGCGTAAACCTCCTGTTTATCTCTCCTGTATCTCTGGCTACCTTTGGAGGGAATGGGGCAGAACTGTACCTAAACAATTCGGCCAAATCGATGGGAGGAGATGGGAGGTCTCTCACTCTCACTCACCTTGTGAATTTGCCCCTTGGACGTACAAAAAGAGAGATTTATATCCACGTCGGACTCCAAACTGTGGACCCGTTTTAACTGCGACCCAGGTGGTTTGATTGTAGGATCGAGCCTGGAGACAGAGAGAGGAGGGTAATGAAGGAGCAGAGAGATTATTCTCCACACAAAGAGGACACTCACCGGAAAATGGGGCAGGGACCCAGGACAGGAGAGTAAAACTGGGCCAACGGGATGGGACAGGACAGGAGAGACTCCACCGCACACACAACACTGAACAACTGCTTCCAGGGAGGGGGGACATGTCGAGGGGGTGAGGCCGAACTGTCCCTCACACTGAGGGTCCAGTGCCTCAGAAAAACAGCCAGAATAATTAAGGACCCCACACACCCCGGACATTCTCTCTTCCACCTTCTTCCATCGGGAAAAAGATACAAAAGTCTGAGGTCCCGTACCGACCGACTCAAGAACAGCTTCTTCCCTGCTGCTGTCAGACTTTTGAATGGACCTTCCTCGCATTAAGCTGATCTTTCTCTACACCCTCGCTGTGACTGTAACACTACATTCTGCACCCTCTCCTTTCCTTCTCTATGAACGGTATGCCTTGTAGAACTGTTTAAATCATTTTAAAGCATTTTCGCGGGCTTTTTGTGTTTACCGCTTTAAGAATTCAAAGAGAGTGGATAGCAGGGATTTGTGGGTTATCAGTCATTTAAACCGCGCTAGGTTTAAAAGGAGGCCTGCTGTAGACAGCGGGCAGTGGAGTGAGAGGGAAGCAGAGTGAGCTGCTAGGGCTTAGGATCAAAGGGCTTGAGAGAAAAGGGCCAGGTAAGTTTGAGTTGAAAACGGTGTTCAGTAGTACTACAGGGAATAATGGAGGGGCATGTGATGTGCTGTTTCTGTATGATGTGGGAGCTGGTGGACCCCAGGGTCCTTCCCAGTGACCATGTCTGCAGTAAGTGCAGGTTGCTGGAGGAGCTCCAGCTCAAAGTAGATGAGCTGGCCTCTGAGCTACAGACACTGAGGCTCATCAGGGGGAGGGAGGGAGGGTGCCATTGATAATGGGGTGCAAGAGACATCCACCCCTCCTAGACTGGCTAACTCTAAGGGTCAGGAACAGGAGGGGGCTGCTGAGAGGAGGAAGGAGGGTGGGGACCGAATGCCTCAGCCTCTCAATCTGCATAACAGGTTTGAGGTTCTTGCTTCCAGTGTGGACAAGAACGAGGGCTGTGAGGTCGGTGAGCAGACTGCACACGGTACAGTGATGCAGACACAGGACATAGGCAATGAGAAGGTGAAAAGGAATGTAGTGGTAATTAGGGATAGTGTGGTTAAGGGTATTGACACTGTCCTTTGTCACAATGACAAAGTGCACAGAAGGGTGTGTTGTCTGCCTGGTGCTCGGGTCCAGGATATCGCATCTGGGCTGCAGAGGAACCTGGAGTGGGAGGGTGAGAATCCGGTCATTGTGGTACATGTGGGTTCCAACGACGTAGGCAAAAGGGGAACTGAGGATCTGGGGAGGGAGTATGAAAAGCTGGGAATGGAATTAAAAAGTAGAACCAATAAGGTGGTTATCTCTGGACTACTGCCTGAACCGAGTGCAGACGGGCGTAGGGTTGATATGATTAAGGAAGTGAATGGGTGGCTCAGGGATTGGTGTGGGAGGAATGGGTTTGAATTTATGGGGCATTGGCACCAGTATTGGGGTAGGTGGGACCTGTTCAGGTGGGATGGGGTTGGTCTGAACCGTGCTGGGACCAGAGTCCTGGCGAATCGTGTAGATAGGACTGTAGATAGGACTTTAAACTAATTAGGGAGGGGGAGGGTGCGAGGGTAGGTGACATTACGGGGTCTAAAGTAAAGGACAAAGAACAAAGAACAAAGAACAACATAGCACGGGAAACAGGCCCTTCGGCCCAACGAGCCCGCGCCGCCGTCCCACTGTCTCAGTGACCTATTCATGATTTTAGTCTACGCCTAATGTGCGAGGATCAGGGAGGTCCAATATAGGGACAATTTGTTACCCAATCAATCAGCCTAAAAGCACATCTTTGGGATGTGGGAGGAAACCGGAGCACCCGGAGGAAACCCACGCAACCACGGGGAGAACGTGCAAACTCCCACAGACACAGGCCCAAATCCATGTGTCCGCACAGCAACAGAGATAGTCTCTGAGCTGTCAAGTTGCCCTCGAGATGGTCCAGTTTAAGCACACTAACGACATGAAGCAATAGGCAACTCCCGAAGCAACGTCCAAGAGCAGCCCACTACAACCTGCCGCATGCATGCCCCTTGCTGGTCAACAAGGTGGACTTAAATGCCTGTGGAGACAAAAAATTCATTATTAAACAGGCAAAGACTGTAACATCCCTGAGGCAAAAACGTAATCCCAAGCCTACAATGTTTAGTAAGGCCTGCTATATCCCCCTATATGTAGCCCGCTCATGTGGCTTTCTAAGTGACTCTTAAACAACCCTAGCGTGCCTGCTTCCACCACCTTACTCGGCAGTGCATTCCACACCCCCACTACCCTTTGCGTGAAAAACTGCCCTCTAATATTTGTCTTATACCTAGCCCCCCTCACCCTAAGCCCGTGACCCCTCGTTCTATCCATTTCTAATAGCGGAAAAAGCTTACCACCATTTACTCTATCTATCCCCTTCATAATCTTATAAACCTCTATTAGATCCCCACTCAGCCGACGTCTCTCAAGGGAAAACAGCCCAAGTTCGTTCAATCTTTCCTCGTAAGACAGCCCTTCCATACCAGGCAGCATCCTGGAGAGGGTACAGGTAAGGGAAGAGGCCAAGGATGTCCCAATAATAAAGGGAGTAGGGGACGTGAGTACGGTTGGTGGCGTTCCGGCAAATAGGGTACAGGTGAAGGCTGGGATGAATGCACTTTATCTGAATGCACGAAGCATTCGGAATAAAGTCAATGAGCTGGTGGCGCAGATCAGCACAAATGGATATGATCTGGTGGCCATTACAGAGACATGGCTGCAAGGTGACAGGGACTGGGAGCTGAATGTCCAGGGGTATCAAGTGTTTAGGAAGGATAGGCAGGAGGAAAAAGGGGGGTGCGTAGCTCTGCTGATTAAGGATAGCATCAGGGTGGTAGTAAGGGATGATATAGGAGCCAAAGAGCAGAAAGTGGAATCGCTGTGGGTGGAGATTAGGAACAGCAAAGGGAGGAAGACGCTGGTGGGTGTCGTCTATAGACCCCCAAATAATGATCTGGAGGTGGGGCAGGCTGTTAACGCGCAAATAAATGCGGCGTGCAGGAATGGAACGGCGATAATTATGGGGGATTTCAATCTACATATTGATTGGTCGACCCATGTTGGATGTGGTGGGCTTGAGGAAGAGTTCTTGGAATGCTGCCGGGATAGTTTCCTTGAACAGTGTGTGTTGGAGCCGACGAGGGGGTGAGCTATCTTGGATCTGGTGCTATGTAATGAGGCGGGTAGAATTAGGGACCTTGTGGTGAAGGATCCTCTTGGGAAGAGTGATCATTGTATGGTGGAGTTTCTGATGCAGATGGAGGAGGAGAAAGTGGGTTCCCGGACCTGTGCCCTTTGTTTGAACAGAGGGGAGTACGGTAGGATGAGAGAGGAATTGGCGAATGTTGATTGGGGGAGCGCGTTGGAAGGTAGGTCTGCTGAGGAACAGTGGAGGATCTTTAAGGAGATCTTTCTTGGTGCTCAGCAGAAATTTATTCCGATGGTTAAAAAGGACCGTAGGAGGAGAGATAATCAGCCGTGGATAACGAAGGAGGTGAAGGAAAGTGTTAAATTAAAAGCGGAGGCGTTTAGAGTAGCTAAGAGTAGTGGGCGAGAAGAGGATTGGGAGAGGTTTAAATATCAACAAAGAATGACAAAGAAGTTGATAAAAAAGGGTAGGATAAACTATGAAGCTGGGCTAGCGCTTAATATAAAAAAGGATAGTAAGAGTTTTTATAAATATATAAAAAGGAAGAGGCTGGCTAGGGTGAACGTTGGTCCCTTAGAGGATGAGAGGGGGGACTTAGTGGTAGGGGATGGGGAAATGGCTGAGGCCCTGAATAACTTTTTTGTTTCGGTCTTCACGGTGGAGGACGTGAATAATTTGCTGGGTGTTAGCGATGGAAAGATGGTAGGAGTGGAGGGCCTGAATGACATTACTGTTACTAGAGAGGCGGTGCTCGACAGACTGGAGGGACTGATTGCGGACAAGTCCCCAGGACCGGATGGAATGCATCCAAGGGTTCTGAAAGAAATGGCGGAGGTGATAGTGGATGCCTTGATGATTATTTTCCAAACATCGCTGGATTCCGGGGAAGTGCCGGAAGATTGGAAAACGGCTAATGTTACGCCGTTGTTTAAGAAGGGTGGCAGGCAAAAGGCAGGGAATTATAGGCCGGTTAGTTTAACGTCTGTTGTAGGTAAAATGTTAGAATCCGTGATCAAGGAGAAAATAGCGAGGCATCTTGAGGAGAATTGTTTGATAGAGCAGACGCAGCACGGTTTCGTTAGGGGGAAGTCGTGTCTGACGAATTTATTGGAGTTCTATGAGGATGTGTCTAGGGCGGTGGATAGAGGAGAGCCGGTGGATGTGGTGTTTCTTGATTTTCAGAAGGCGTTTGACAAGGTACCTCACAAGAGGTTATTACATAAGGCCAGGGGGCATTGAGTTGGGCGTAGGGTGTTAGCGTGGATAGAGGATTGGTTGTCAAATAGGAGGCAGAGAGTGGGGGTTAATGGGTGCTATTCGGATTGGCGGTTGGTGACTAGTGGAGTGTCCCAGGGGTCGGTGCTGGGGCCTCAGCTATTTACCATTTATATAGATGATCTGGAGGAGGGAACCGAGTGTATGGTGTCGAAATTTGCTGATGACACCAAGGTTGGTGGA
Source organism: Carcharhinus amblyrhynchos (assembly GCF_965287045.1). NCBI lineage: Eukaryota > Metazoa > Chordata > Chondrichthyes > Carcharhiniformes > Carcharhinidae > Carcharhinus > Carcharhinus amblyrhynchos. Next base: position 25,922 of record NW_027650385.1, read on the forward strand.
ACGGCAAATTGCGCGGAGGGTGTGGAGAGTCTGCAGAAGGATCTAGATAGGCTGGGCGAATGGGCCAGGAACTGGCAAAAGGAATTTAATGTTGGCAAGTGCGAGGTGGTCCACTTTGGTAGGAATAATGGTAGGAAGGACTATTACCTACGTGGCGAAAAACTGCAGCAGGCGACAGTGCAGAGGGACCTCGGGGTCCTTGTGCATGAGTCGCAAAAACCCAGCTTGCAGGTGCAGCAGGTGGTCAGGAAGGCGAATGGGATGCTGGCCTTCATAGCGAGGGGGATTGAATATAAAAGTAGGGAGGTCTTGCTGCAGCTGTATAGGGCATTGGTGAGGCCGCAGCTGGAGTACTGTGTGCAGTTTTGGTCGCTGCACTTACGCAAGGATATTTTGGCCTTGGAGGGAGTGCAGAGGAGGTTTACTAGGCTGATGCCGGAGTTGAGGGGGTTGAGCTATGAGGAGAGGCTGAATAAACTAGGCTTGTACTCATTGGAGTTTAGAAGAATGAGGGGAGATGCCATTGAGACATATAAGATGATGAATGGGATGGATAGGATAGAGGTGGAGAGGCTCTTCCCGCTCAAAAAGGACAGTAGGACTAGGGGGCACAGCCTCAAGATAAAGGGGGGGCGGTTTAGAACGGAGTTGAGGAGGAACTTCTTCACTCAAAGGGTGGTGAATCTCTGGAATTCTCTGCCCGTTGAAGTGGTGGAGGCTGCCTCGCTAAATATTTTTAAGACGCAGGTTGATGGGTTTTTGATAAGAGAGGGGATTAAGGGTTATGGGGAGAGGGCGGGAATGTGGAACTGAGCCACGACAGATCAGCCATGATCTTATTGAATGGCGGGGCAGGCTCGAAGGACTAGATGGCCCACTCCTGCTCCTATTTCTTATGTTCTTATGTTTGTCTGTATAGCTCGCAGGAAACAATACTTTTCATTGTATGTTAATACAAGTGACAATAATAAATCAAATCAAAATCTACCACAGCCAAGAGGTATTTGAGAATCAGCCACATTGGTGCGGGGTCTGGAGTCACGTGCAGAAACATGGGAACAGGAGGGGAGGCCGTTTGGCCCTTCGAGCCTGGGGCGGCCCAGTGGCACAGTGGGTTAGCACTGCTGTCTCACAGCGCCAGGGACCCGGGTTCCATTCCCGGTGACACAGTGGGTTAGCACTGCTGTCTCACAGCGCCACGGACCCGGGTTCCATTCCCGGTGACACAGTGGGTTAGCACTGCTGCCTCACAGCGCCAGGGACCCGGGTTCCATTCCCGGTGACAGTGGGTTAGCACTGCTGCCTCACAGCGCCAGGGACCCGGGTTCCATTCCCGGTGACACAGTGGGTTAGCACTGCTGTCTCACAGCGCCAGGGACCCGGGTTCCATTCCCGGTGACACAGTGGGTTAGCACTGCTGCCTCACAGCGCCAGGGACCCGGGTTCCATTCCCGGTGACACAGTGGGTTAGCACTGCTGTCTCACAGCGCCAGGGACCCGGGTTCCATTCCCGGTGGCACAGTGGGTTAGCACTGCTGTCTCACAGCGCCAGGGACCCGGGTTCCATTCCCGGTGACACAGTGGGTTAGCACTGCTGCCTCACAGCGCCAGGGACCCGGGTTCCATTCCCGGTGACACAGTGGGTTAGCGCTGCTGTCTCACAGCGCCAGGGACCCGGGTTCCATTCCCGGTGACACAGTGGGTTCGCACTGCTGTCTCACAGCGCCAGGGACCCGGGTTCCATTCCCGGTGACACAGTGGGTTCGCACTGCTGTCTCACAGCGCCAGGGACCCGGGTTCCATTCCCGGTGACACAGTGGGTTAGCGCTGCTGTCTCACAGCGCCAGGGACCCGGGTTCCATTCCCGGTGACACAGTGGGTTAGCGCTGCTGCCTCACAGCGCCAGGGACCCGGGTTCCATTCCCGGTTTGGGTCACTGTCTGTGTGGAGTCTGCACGTTCTCCCCATGTCTGCGTGGGTTTCCTCCAGTTTCCTCCCACAGTCCAAAGATGTGCTGGTTGGGGTGGATTTGCTGTGCTAAATTCTCCCTCAGTGTAACCCGAACAGGCACCGGAGTGTGGTGACGAGAGGATTTTCAGTCACTTCATTGCAGTGTTAATGTAAACCTGCTTGTGAGATGAATAAATAAACTTTGTTTCTTGTTCTTTTTGGTTTCGGTGAGGCTGCTTCAGGAAGCTTTTGTTTCCCTTTTCAAGGCAAGAACTGTGACTGCTGGAGACACCCCAGAGGAGATTTACAGAGGAGTATCCCAGGTAGGGAGGGACTGCCACGTGCGGGAAGGGCTGGTTGGATTCAGACAATCGGATGGAAGCAGAGAGGATTTTTGGGGATTTGACAGCACTGGGAGTCTGTTTCAACTCAGTGCAGAGTGTGGGAACCGAGAAAACCATCGCAGAATAAGGATATAGTCATTCAGTATGGATTTGAGGATGAATTTAATCTCACAGAGTGATGTATCCCGGGAATTCTTTTCCCCAGGGAAGCTCTGGAGACAGAACGTTTCCTGGGGCTGGGGAATCCTTCAGGACTGAGGTTGGTGGGTCTGTAATCAGGGACTGAAGAGTTATGGAGATACAGCAGCCATGGGATCCAAGGGGCTTTGGCCTTGTGGATCCAGAACTGGCTTGCCTGCAGAAGGCAGAGAGTGGTTGTGGATGGGTCTTTTCCTGCATGGAGGTCGGTCACCAGTGGAGTGCCCCAGGGATCTGTTCTAGGACCCTTGCTGTTTGTCATTTTCATAAATGACCTGGATGAGGAAGTGGAGGGATGGGTTAGTAAGTTCGCCGATGACACGAAGGTTGGTGGTGTTGTGGACAGTCTGGAGGGATGTCAGAAGTTGCAGTGGGACATAGATAGGATGCAAGACTGGGCGGAGAAGTGGCAGATGGACTTCAACGCGGATAAATGTGTAGTGGTCCATTTTGGCAGGACCAACGGGATGCAGGAGTACATATCAAGGGTAGGAGTCTTAGCTGTGTTGAAGAGCAGAAGGATCTTGGGGTCCGGGTCCACAGGACTCTTAAATCGGCCTCGCAGGTGGAGGATGTGGTCAAGAAGGCGTATGGTGTACTGGCCTTCATTAATCGAGGGATTGAGTTTAGGAGTCGGGAGGTAATGCTGCAACTTTATAAGACCCTTGTCAGGCCCCACTTGGAGTACTGTGCGCAGTTCTGGTCGCCTCACTACAGGAAGGATGTGGAAGCTATTGAGAGGGTGCAGAGGAGATTTACAAGGATGTTGCCTGGATTGGGAGGCATGCCTTATGAAGATAGGTTGAGGGAGCTGGGACTCTTCTCCCTGGAGAGACGAAGGTTGAGAGGCGACCTGATAGAGGTTTATAAAATGTTGAGAGGAATAGATAGGGTGGATTCTCAGAGGCTATTTCCCAGGGCTGAAATGGTCGCTACGAGAGGACACAGGTTTAAGGTGCTGGGGAGGCAAGTACAGAGGTGATGTTAGGGGTAAGTTTTTCACTCAGAGGGTGGTGAGTGAATGGAATCGGCTGCCGTCAGTGGTGGTGGAGGCGAACTCGCTGGGGTCTTTTAAAAGACTTCTGGATGAGTATATGGGATTTAATGGGATTGGGGGTTATAGATAGGTCTATAGATTGGTAGGTATTGATGTGATCGGAGCAACTTGTGGGCCGAAGGGCCTGTTTGTGCTGTAGTGTTCTATGTTCTACGTTCTGTGTTCTACGTTCTAAGTTGACTTAGCGAGGGTTTGATTGGCCATGATCTTATCAGATGGCTGGGACAGACTTGAAGGGCAGAATGGCCTCCCCTTACATAGAAGCACCAGAGATAGGAGCAGAAGGCCATTCGGCCCTTCCAGCATGTGCCGCCATTTGGCCCATCGAGCCTGCCCCACCATTCATCACAATCGTGGCTGATCGTCCAACTCAATAGCCTATTCCTGCTTTCTCCCCATAACCTTTGATCTCATTTGCCCCCAAGTGCTATATCCAGCTGCCTCTTCAATAAATTCAATGATGTTTTAGCATCAACTGCTTCCTGTGATAATGAATTCCACAGGCTCACCACTCTCTGGGTGAAGAAATGTTTCCTCACCCCCCATCCTAAATGGTCTACCCTGAATCCTCAAACTGGTTCTGGACTCCCTCCACCATCAGAAACATCCTCCCTGCACCTACCCTGTCTAGTTCTGTTAGAATTTTATAAGTCTCTATGAGATTCCCCCTCATTCGTCTGAACTCCAGTGAAAACAATCCTAACCTAGTCAATGTCCCCTCATACATCAGTCCCGCCATCCCTGGGATCAGCCTGGTAAACTTTCACTGCACTCCCTCGAGAGCAAGAACATCCTCCCTTAGAAAAGGAGACGAAAAACTGCACACAATACTCTAGGTGTGGTCTCACCGAGGCTCTGGATAATTGCCTCTTGCTCCAATATCTGATGGTCTTATTGAATGGTGATGGGAGACAGTGAAGTTGTGGAACTGTCACTGGGCTTGTAATGGTTCCAAACGAGAGCACACAAACCATGGAAGGAGTAATGTCCCTCCCTCAGGGGAAATGGCAAGAACTGAGGGGAAAACACAGAGAAAGAGCAAGACCAGAATGTCAAGGAACCTGTTACCTCGTAATCGGTGACATTACAAAGAAGATCAAAACTCAAACACACGGGAGGCTTCAGGAAGATGGAATCCCTTCTCCTGTGGAGGGATAAAATCCAGTTAAAAAAATCAAATAAATCTCATTAAATATCCACTAAAAACATTCCTCAGCAATGTGGCCCCAACAGTAACTGACACATTTCACTGCCCACTCTGTAATCCCCACTATCTCACACAGACATAATCCACACACACACATTATAAACCCCTCACTGTATCTGTCTGATACTCTGTAATCCCCACTATCTCACACTGAGATATAATCCACACACACACATTATAAACCCCTCACTGTATCTGTCTGATACTCTGTAATCCCCACTGTCTCACACTGAGATATAATCCCCACACACACATTATAAACCCCTCACTGTATCTGTCTGATACTCTGTAATCCCCACTATCTCACACTGAGATATAATCCCCACACACACATTATAAACCCCTCACTGTATCTGTCTGATACTCTGTAATCCCCACTATCTCACACTGAGATATAATCCACACACACACATTATAAACCCCTCACTGTATCTGTCTGATACTCTGTAATCCCCACTATCTCACACTGAGATATAATCCACACACACACATTATAAACCCCTCACTGTATCTGTCTGATACTCTGTAATCCCCACTGTCTCACACTGAGATATAATCCACACACACACATTATAAACCCCTCACTGTATCTGTCTGATACTCTGTAATCTCCGCGATCTCACACTGAGATATAATCCACACACACACATTTTCTGAATGAAATAATATTAAATAGTAATGATGAATGTCAGACTAATTGATCTGTCTTTTCCTGCTCTCTCTCTCTATCTGAATAATCGAATACATGTGAGCGGTTTGGAATTTAATCTAACCTCCCCTGACTCATGGGGACAGTTCTTGCCTTGAGCAGTGAGTCACTCTGAACAGACACATTTCCCCCCCCGCCTGACCCCTTCTCCCGGCTCAATGTTCACCCCACCCTTCACATGGTCAGTGTTCAGATGCAAATGTTGCCCCTACCTCTGTCCCAAGGCTCCGTGGACAGCCAGTGAGGCAGTGAGCAGAACCCCAGCCAGAAACATGGTTACTCTGTGTAAGAGAATCAAGGGGAGTGGTTAAATTCTGGCCATTCGCCCGACACGGGTTAGCACACACGGTCAGTCATCGGGCACAGCCTCATGTCTGTGTTCATGGACACAGGAAGATCAGGACTCATCCTCTACCTCATTGGCAGCTCCATGACTTCCCACATATTGCAGGACGTACATTCCATTCTGCCCCGCTGTCCCTTCATATCTTAACCTTCCAAACAATTCATTTTAAGTGGGATAAAGGGAATAATCGAGAATTTACTCACCAACCAGATCCTCAGGAGGGGGCCAGAGAGTGCGCACGGGGAGGGGGCCAGAGAGTGCGCACGGGGAGGGGGCCAGAGAGTGCGCACGGGGAGGGGGCCAGAGAGTGGACACTGTGGTTATGAAATTGTTTTGGCAGATAAGGCAAAGGAGAATACAAAGACCTTCTACAAATACATAAAGGGCAAAAGAGTAACAAGGGAGAGAGTAGGGTCTCTTAAGGATCAACAAGGTCATCTATGTGTGGATCCACAAGAGAGGGTGAGATCCTAAATGAATATTTCCCATCAGTATTCACTGTTGAGAAAAACATGGATGTTAGGGAACTTGGGGAAGTAAATATTGATGTCTTGAGGAGTGTACATATTACAGAGAAGGTGGTGCTGGATGTCTTAAAGCGCATCGAGGTAGATAAATCTGCTGGACCTGATGAAGTGTATCCCAGGACATTGTGGGAGGCTAGGGAGGAAATTGCGGGTCCCTTAGCCGAGATATTTGAATCATCCATAGTCACGGGTGAGGTGCCTGAAGATTGGAGAGGGGCAAATGTTGTGTCTTTGTTTAAAAAGGGCTGCAGGGAAAAGCCTGGGAACTACAGGCCAGTGAGCCTCACACCTGTGGTGGGTAAATTTTGGAAGATATTTTGAGAGACAGAATCCACAGGCATTTCGAGACACAAGGACTGATTAGGGACAGTCAGCATGGCTTTGTGAGTGGAAAATCATGTCTCACAAATTTGAGTGAGTTTTTTGAAGGGGTAATCAAGAAAGATAGATGAGGGCAGTGCAATTGATGTTGTCTATATAGACTTTAGCAAGGCCTTTGACAAGGTACCGCAAGGTAGGTTGTTGTACAAAGTTAAATCTCATGGAATCCAGGGTGAGGGATCTAAATGGATACAAAATTGGCTTCTTAACAGGAGCCAGAGGGTGGTTATAGAGGGTTGTTTTTCAAACTGGAGGCCTGTGACCAGCGATGTGCCTCAGGGATCAGTGCTGGGTCCACTGTTATTTGTCATTTATATTAATGATTGGATGAGAATATAGGGGGCATGGTTAGTAAGTTTGCAGATGACACCAAGATTGGAGGCATAGTGGACAGTGAAGAAAGTTATCTCAGATTGTAACGGGATCTTGATCAATTGGGCCAGTGGGCTGATGAATGGTAGATGGAGTTTAATTTAGATAAATGCGAGCTGATGTATTTTGGTCGATTGAACCAGGGCAAGACTTACTCAGTTAATGGTAGGGCGTTGGGGAGAGTTACAGAACAAAGAGATCTAGGGGGACCGGTTCATAGCTCCTTGAAAGTGGAGTCACAGGCGGACAGAGTGGTGAAGAAGGCATTCGGCATGCTTGGTTTCATTGGTCAGAACATTGAATCCAGGAGTTGGGACGTCTTGTTGAAGTTGTACAAGACATTGGTAAGGCCACACTTGGAATACTGTGTACAGTTCTGGTCACCCTATTATAGAAAGGATATTACTAAACTAGAAAGAGTGCAGAAAAGATTTACTAGGATGTTACCGGGACTTGATGGATTGAGTTATAAGGAGAGGCTGGAGAGACTGGGACTTTTTTCTCTGGAGTGTAGGAGGCTGAGGGGTGATCTTATAGAGGTCTATAAAATAATGAGGGGCACAGATCAGCGAGATAGTCAATATCTTTTCCCAAAGGGAGGGGAGTCTAAAACTAGAGGGCAGAGGTTTAAGGTGAGAGGGGAGAGATAGAAAAGAGACCTGAGGGGTAACTTTTTTCACACAGAGGGTGGTGTCAGGAATGAGCTGCCAGAATTACAACATTAAAAGACATTTAGACAGGTACAGGGATGGGTAAAATTTAGAAGGATATGGGCCAAACACGGGCAAATGAGGTTAGTTCAGTTTAGGAAACTAGTTTAGGTTAGCATAGAGGAGATGGACCGAACGGCCTGTTTTGGTGCTGTATATCTCTATGAGAGAGAGAGACACTGGGACAGAGAGAGAGAGAGAGAGAGAGACTGGGACAGACAGAGAGAGAGAGAGAGACTGGGACAGACAGAGAGAGAGAGAGAGACTGGGACAGAGAGAGAGAGAGAGAGAGACTGGGACAGAGAGAGAGAGAGAGAGAGACTGGGACAGAGAGAGAGAGAGAGAGAGACTGGGAGAGAGAGAGAGAGAGAGAGAGAGAGAGACTGGGACAGAGAGAGAGAGAGAGAGAGAGAGAGACTGGGACAGAGAGAGAGAGAGAGAGAGAGAGAGAGACTGGGACAGAGAGAGAGAGAGAGAGAGAGAGAGAGAGACTGGGACAGAGAGAGAGAGAGAGAGAGACTGGGACAGAGAGAGAGAGAGAGAGAGAGAGAGAGACTGGGACAGAGAGAGAGAGAGAGAGAGAGAGACAGACTGGGACAGAGAGAGAGAGAGAGAGACATTGTGGGGTGGGGGGGGGGAGTCAATGATCCAACATCACTGTGACTGGCCTGGATCACACTGGTTCCGGCCCCTGCACCCCCCCCCATCTACTACCCCATTCCCCCCTGCCCCCCATCCTTTTCCTCCCGACCCCCCCCATCCCCTTAGCCACTATCCCCTTCCCCCCACCCACCCCCTGCTGGACAGTTACATAGAACATAGAACACTACAGCACAAACAGGCCCTTCGGCCCACGAGTTGCGCCGATCACATCAATACCTACCAATCTATAGACCTATCTATAACCCCCAATCCCATTAAACCCCATATACTCATCCAGAAGTCTTTTAAAAGACCCCAGCGAGTTCGCCTCCACCACCACTGACGGCAGCCGATTCCATTCACTCACCACCCTCTGAGTGAAAAACTTACCCCTAACATCACTTCTGTACTTTCCTCCCCGCACCTTAAACCTGTGTCCTCTCGTAGCAACCATTTCAGCCCTGGGAAATAGCCACCGAGAATCCACCCTATCTATTCCTCTCAACATTTTATAAACCTCTATCAGGTCGCCTCTCAACCTTCGTCTCTCCAGGGAGAAGAGTCCCAGCTCCCTCAACCTATCTTCATAAGGCATGCCTCCCAATCCAGGCAACATCCTTGTAAATCTCCTCTGCACCCTCTCAATAGCTTCCACATCCTTCCTGTAGTGAGGCGACCAGAACTGCGCACAGTACTCCAAGTGGGGTCTGACAAGGGTCTTATAAAGTTGCAGCATTACCTCCCGACTCCTAAACTCAATCCCTCGATTAATGAAGGCCAGTACACCATACGCCTTCTTGACCACATCCTCCACCTGCGAGGCCGATTTAAGAATCCTGTGGACCCGGACCCCAAGATCCTTCTGCTCTTCAACACAGCTAAGACTCCTACCCTTGATATTGTACTCCTGCATCCCGTTGGTCCTGCCAAAATGGACCACTACACATTTATCCGGGTTGAAGTCCATCTGCCACTTCTCCGCCCAGTCTTGCATCCTATCTATGTCCCACTGCAACTTGTGACATCCCTCCAGACTATCCACAACACCACCAACCTTCGTGTCATCAGCGAACTTACTAACCCATCCCTCCACTTCCTCATCCAGGTCATTTATGAAAATGACAAACAGCAAGGGTCCTAGAACAGATCCCTGGGGCACTCCACTGGTGACCGACCTCCATGCAGAAAAAGACCCATCCACAACCACACTCTGCCTTCTGCAGGCAAGCCAGTTCTAGATCCACAAGGCCAAAGCCCCTTGGATCCCATGCCCTCTCACCTTCTCAAGAAGTCTTGCACGGGGGACCTTATCAAAACGCCTTGCTGAAGTCCACGTAAACCACATCCACCGCTCTTCCTTCGTCAATGTGTTCAGTCACATTTTCAAAGAACTCAACTAGGCTCGTAAGGCACGACCTGCCCTTGACAAAACCATGCTGACTATTTCTGATCATTCTAAACTTCTCTAAATGCACATAAATCCTGTCCCTCAGAAGCCTCTCCATCAGCTTACCAACCACTGAGGTCAGACTCACCGGTCGGTAATTTCCCGGGCTATCCCTGTTCCCTTTCTTGAAAATAGGAACCACATCCGCAATCCTCCAATCCTCCGGAACCTCTGCCGTCTCCATCGACGACGCAAAGATCATCACCAGGTGCTCTGCAATCACCTCCCTCACCTCCCACAGTAACCTGGGGTACATCCCATCTGGTCCCAGCGACTTGTCTATCTTGATAGACCTGTTCGGGCGGGATGGGGTTGGTCTGAACCGTGCTGGGACCAGAGTGCTGGCGAATCGAGTAAAGAGGACTGTAGACAGGGCTTTAAACTAATTAGGGAGGGGGAGGGTGCGAGGGTAGGTGACTTTACGAGGTCTAAAGTTGAGGAGAGTGTACATGTAAGGGAAGAGGCCGAGGATGTCCCAATAATAGAGGGAGTAGGGGGCGTGAGTATAGTTGGTGGCGTTGCGGCAAATAGGGTCCAGGTGAAGGCTGGGATGAAAGCACTTTATCTGAATGCATGAAGCATTCGGAATAAAGTGGATGAGCTGGTGGCGCAGATCGACACAAATGGATACGATCTGGTGGCCATTACAGAGACGTGGCTGCAGGGTGACAGGGACTGGGAGCTGAATGTACAGGGCTATCAAGTGTTTAGGAAGGATAGGCAGGAGGGAAAAGGGGGGGGCGTAGCTCTGCTGATTAAGGATAGCATCACGGTGGTAGCAAGGGATGATATTGGAGCCAAGGAGCAGAGGGTGGAATCGTTGTGGGTGGAGATTAGGAACAGCAAAGGGAGGAAGACGCTGGTGGGTGTCGTCTATAAGCCCCCGAATAATGATCTGGAGGTGGGGCAGGCTGTTAACGCGCAAATAAGTGCGGCGTGCAGGAATGGGACGGCAGTAGTTATGGGGGATTTCAATCTGTATATTGATTGGTCGACCCATGTTGGACGTGGGGGGCTTGAGGAAGAGTTCTTGGAATGCTGCCGGGATAGTTTCCTCGAACAGTGTGTGTTGGAGCCGACGAGGGAGCGAGCTATCTTGGATCTGGTGCTATGTAATGAAGTGGGTATAATTAGGTACCTTGTGGTGAAGGATCCTCTTGGGGAGAGTGATCATTGTACGGTGGAGTTTCTGATGCAGATGGAGGAGGAGAAAGTGGGTTCCCGGACACGCGTCCTTTGTTTGAATAGAGGGGAGTACGGTAAGATGAGAGTAGAATTGGCAAATGTGGACTGGGGGAGCGCGTTGGAGGGAGGGTCTGTTGAGGAGCAGTGGAGGATCTTTAAGGAGATCTTTCTTGGTGCTCAGCGGAAATTTATTCTGATGGTCAAAAAGGATAGTAGGAGGAGAGGTAATAAGCCGTGGATAACGAAGGAGGTGAAGGAAAGTGTTAAACTAAAAGCGGATGCGTTTAGAGTAGCAAAGAGTAGTGGGCGAGAAGAGGATTGGGAGAGGTTTAAATGTCAACAAAGATTGACAAAGAAGTTGATAAAGAAGGGTAGGAGAAACTATGAAGCTGGGCTAGCGCTTAATATAAAAAAGGATAGCAAGAGTTTTTATAAATATATAAAAAGGAAGAGGCTGGCTAGGGTGAATGTTGGTCCTTTAGAGGATGAGAAAGGGGACCTAGTGGTAGGGGATGGGGATATGGCTAAGGTATTGAATAACTTTTTTGTTTCTGTCTTCACGGAGGAGGACGTGAATAATTTGCCGGGTGTTAGCAATGGAAAGGTGGTAGGACTGGAGGGTCTTAATGACATTACTGTTACTAGAAAGGCGGTGCTCGACAGACTGGAGGGACTGATTGTGGACAAGTCCCCAGGACCGGATGGAATGCATCCGAGGGTTCTGAAAGAAATGGCGGAGGTGATAGTGGATGCCTTGGCGGTTATTTTCCAAACGTCGCTGGATTCCGGGGAAGTGCCGGATGATTGGAAAACGGCTAATGTTACGCCATTGTTTAAGAAGGGTGCCAGGCAAAAGGCGGGGAATTATAGGCCAGTTAGTTTAACGTCTGTGGTAGGTAAAATGTTAGAATCTGTCACTAAGGAGGAAATTGCGAGGCATCTTGAAGGAAATTGCTTGATAGAGCAGACGCAGCACGGTTTCATTAAAGGGAAGTCGTGTCTGACAAATTTACTGGAGTTCCATGAGGATGTGTCTAGGGCGGTGGATAGAGGAGAGCCGGTGGATGTGGTCTTTCTAGATTTTTAGAAGGCGTTTGACAAAGTGCCTCACAAGAGGTTATTGCAGAAGGTCGAGGGACATGGAGTTGGGGGTAGGGTGTTAGCGTGGATAGAGGATTGGTTGTCAAATAGGAGGCAGAGAGTGGGGGTCAACGGGTGCTATTCGGATTGGCGGATGGTGACTAGTGGAGTGCCCCAGGGGTCGGTGCTGGGGCCTCAGCTTTTTACCATTTATATAGATGATCTGGAGGAGGGAACTGAGCGTAGAGTGTCGAAATTTGCTGATGACACCAAGATTGGGGGAACGGCAAATTGTGCGGAGGGTGTGGAGAGTCTGCAGAAGGATCTAGATAGGCTGGGCGAATGGGCCAGGAAATGGCAAATGGAATTTAATGTTGGCAAGTGTGAGGTGGTCCACTTTGGTAGGAAGAATGGTAGGAAGGACTATTACTTACGGGGCGAAAAACTGCAGCAGGCGACAGTGCAGAGGGACCTCGGGGTCCTTGTGCATGAGTCGCAAAAACCCAGCTTGCAGGTGCAGCAGGTGGTCAGGAAGGCGAATGGGATGCTGGCCTTCATAGCGAGGAGGATTGAATATAAAAGTAGGGAGGTCTTGCTGCAGCTATATAGGGAATTGGTGAGGCCGCAACTGGAGTACTGTGTGCATTTTTGGGCGCCGCACCTGCGCAAAGATATTTTCGCCTTGGAGGGAGTGCAGAGGAGGTTTACTAGGCTGATATCGGAGTTGAGGAGGTTGAGCTATGAGGAGAGGCTGAATAAACTGGGCTTGTACTCGTTAGAGTTTAGAAGAATGAGGGGAGATCTCATTGAGACGTATAAGATGATGAATGGGATGGATAGGATAGAGGTGGAAAGACTCTTCCCGCTCAAAAAAGACAGTAGGACTAGGGGGCACAGCCTCAAGATAAAAGGGGGGCGGTTTAGAACGGAGTTGAGGAGGAACTTCTTCACTCAAAGGGTGGTGAATCTCTGGAATTCTCTGCCCGTTGAAGTGGTGGAGGCTGCCTCGCTAAATATTTTTAAGATGTGGGTTGATGGGTTTTTGATAAGAGAGGGGATTAAGGGTTATGGGGAGAGGGCGGGAAAGTGGAACTGAGCAGCGACAGATCAGCCATGATCTTATTGAATGGTGGGGCAGGCTCGAAGGGCTAGATGGCCTACTCCTGCTCCTATTTCTTATGTTATGTTCTTATTGATAGAATTCAAAAGTTCTAACATATCTTCTTCCTTAATATCCACATACTCAATCTTTTCCATCTGCTGCAAACCTGCAGCAAAATCTCCCAGATCACTTTCCACCGTGAATACCGAGGCAAAGTACTCATTAAGCACCTCTGCCATTTCTTCTGGTTCCACACAGACCTTTCCCCCTTCACCTTTTATAGGTCCTATCCCTTCTCTTCTCATCCTTTTACTTTTCACATATTTGTAGAAGGCCTTGGGATTCTCCTTAATCTTACCCGCCAAGGCCTTCTCATGACCCCTTCTGGCTCTCCTAATTTCCCTTTTAAGCTCCTTTCTACAATCCTTATACTCCTCTAGATCCTTAACATCTCCGAGCTCCCTGAACCTTTTGTACACCTTCCTTTTCTTCCTGACCAGGTTCACCACAGCCTTTGTGCACCACGGTTCCCGCGACCTACCAAAACCTCCTTGTCTCATCGGAACGTTGTCGTGCAGAGCTCCAGACAAACATTCCTTGAATATCCACCACGTTCCTTCTGTACTTTTCCCCAAGAACGCCTCCTTCCAGTTTATTTGTCCAATTAACTTCCTGACATCTTCGTATTTCCCCTTACTCCAGAAATTACCTCCCGAGAAAGTTGACAGACTTTCTGCTAACACAAACCCATCGTCCCCCCGAGAGTGACTGGATCCCATTCACTAACTGGGAAAGCCCGGTGTTTCCCGGGGGAACACTCCCCCTCCCACCACCAGGCGGATTGGGGAAGGGGTTGGGAATAATCCAGGCCCCTGAACGGTGGGACCTCGGAGACAGGGATATGGCGGTCTGTGCAGGAACATCTACCCAATTCTCCGACAGCAGATAAACCCCTTCCCCGGTTATTGAAATAAACCTTTCCGAATCCCGGTGATGAGGCTGTCTCCTCACTCAGTCATTGATCCAGCGGGAAGACTGGAGACTCTGAGCGATAAGGGACTTACCCCGTCTCTGTTCTGTTTCCGTCTGAGTCTCTGTCTGAGGCAGACACATATAAAGGCAAAAGGGAGGGTTCATTCCACATTCATCACAGGAAAATCACACAAAAATCTTTAATCACCTTAACCTCAGGTATTGTATCATAGACACATTCATTAACCTGTTAATCGCCACCATTATCCTGTAATAAAACCAGTATTTCTCAATGTCTGTATGTCACTGAGACGTGACGGAGCCTCTCCCCATTTCCCCATCGCTCAAATCTCTATTTCTGTAATAACAGAGGGAAGGGTCAGGACAGGGAGAGTGAGGGGTGGGGGGGAGGCTTTCAACCCCAGGATGGGGGGGTTAAACTGTCCCACAGTGTCCAAAAATGTGCGGGTGAAGGGGGGGGGGTGCGATGGGGGACCGGGGGGGGGGGGGGTGAGACGGGGGAAGGGATCTCGGTGTGAGTCAGGGAAATGGTTTCCAGAGGGTCGGGTCATTTGGGCGGGGGGGGGGGGGGGGGGGGTGGGCTCTGATTGGAGGTGGTCCAGAGGAGTTGGGGGGGTGGGGGTGGGGGTGGGGGGGGTCAGATTGGAGGTGGACTCACTGTCCCAGAATCTCAGCAAATTCCACAGATTCACAACCCTTTGGGAGAAGGAGTTTCTCCTCCAACTCTCTTTTCAATTTGCTGCCCTTTATCCTCTGGTCCCGGATTGTCCCAGCGCCGGAAACATTCGCTCGGTGTCTCCTGAAGGGATCAGCCAGGATAGCATTCACGGTGCAGGGGCTGGATGCCCTTCTCCTGCTCCGAGCCCTCCTGGTTCTGCCCGCTTTAGTCTGGAGGTAACATTAGGATGGGGCTAACAGCAGCTAATTGGATGATTGAGAGGTGAGGTTGGGCTGGGAATACAATCGGAATTCCAGGCTGGATTGTTGGTGTGCCGAGGTTACACGCACATTGCTGCAGTCCCACTGAAAGCAGCCCCGGATTCACAGGGAGGGTGTAACTGTGGGAAGAAAGTTGTGAAAGATGATCACCGCTCCTCCCACACATCCACAGCAATGCAAGGCACAGGAATGTGGGAATGTCGGCTCGGAATGAGTGCTCTGGAAGAACCCAGTGTAAAGTGAGCAGATACATTAGTGAAGCCAGTGATATTCTGGAGATGGGAATAGACCCTTTAGTGAGGGAACATTCCAATATCACACAGACCCCATACAGAAAGGATATTATTCAACTAGAAAGAAAAGATTTACTAGGATGCTACTGGGACTTGATGGATTGAGTTATAAGGAGAGGCTGGAGAGACTGGGACTTTTTTCTCTGGAGTGTAGGAGGCTGAGGGGTGATCTTATAGAGGTCTATAAAATAATGAGGGGCACAGATCAGCGAGATAGTCAATATCTTTTCCCCAAAGGTAGGGGAGTCTAAAACTAGAGGGTTTAAGGTGAGAGGGGAGAGATACAAAAGGGTCCAGAGGGGCAATTGTTTCACCCAGAGGGTGGTGAGTGTCTGGAACAAGCTGCCAGAGGCAGTAGTAGAGACGGGGGCAATTTTATCTTCTAAAAAGCATTTAGACAGTTACACAGGTACGATGGGTATAGAGGGATATGGGGGCAAACACGGGCAACGGGGATTAGCTTAGGGGTTTAAAAAAAAAGGGGTGGCATGGAGAAGTTGGGCCGAAGGGCCTGTTTCCATGCTGTAAACCTCGATGACTCTATTGACTGGTCAGCAGGTAGCTGGACGGAGTCAGTAAAAGAGTATTTATTAGTGTCACAAGTAAGGCTTACATTAACACTGCAATGAAGTTACTGTGAAAATCCCCTAGTTGCCACCCTCCAGTGCCTGTTCAGGGATACTGAGGTAGAATTTAACAAGGCCAATCCATCCTAACCAACACATCATTCAGACTGTGAAGCCCAGGAAACACTGAAACATAGAACAAGGCTCAAAATCATTGGACTAAATTTCCCAATATTAATTTGACAGTTTACTAATACTGGTCCCATCCTGAATTGAGACTGACTCTCAACTCCAAAGGCAGCGAGCGGGGTGTGGGGAATAAACGCTGGCCAGCCAGTGATACCCATGTCCCACACACTAACTGAAGTGGTGTTGGTGGTAAGCTGCCTTCTGGAATCACTGAGGTGTAGGTACATCCACACTGCTGTTAGGGAGGGAGCTCCAAACTGACAAATCCCTTCAGGAACATAGAGAAAGTAGAAATGATCTTAAACATGGAATCAGGAGGCTAAAAAGGGCTGTGAATTTAGCAAACAGAGTCAAGGAGAATCCCAAGGCTTTTTGTGCGTATATTAGGAACCAGAGGGTGGTAAGAGAAAGATAGGCCCACTCAAAAATAATGGAGGGAAGCTCTACGTGGAATCACAGGAAGAGAACATAAGAACTAGGAGTAGGAGTAGGCCATTCGGCCCCTCAAACCTGCTCCGTCCTTCAATAAGATCATGGCTGATCTTTACGTGGACTCAGCTCCGCTTACCCACCCGCTCACCATAACCCTCAATTCCTTTAATGTTCAAAAATCTATCTATCCTTGTCTTAAAAACATTCAATGAGGGAGCCTCAACTGGGCAGAGAATTCCACAGATTCACAACCCTTTGTGTGAAGAAGTTCCTCCTCAACTCAGTCCGAAATCTGCTTCTCCTTATTTTGAGGCTATGCCCCTAGTTCTAGTTTCACCCTCCAGTACAACAACTTCCCTGCTTCTATCTGATCTATTCCCTTCATAAGCTTATATGTTCCGACAAGATCTCCCCTCATTCTGCTGAATTCCAATGAGTATACCCCAGTCTACTCAGACTCTCCTCATAAGCCAACCCTCTCAACTCTGGAATCACCCTAGTGAATCTCCTCTGCATCCCCTCCAGTGGCAGTATATCCTTTCTCAAGTAAGAGGATGTGATGTTTGATGAGAAATTGTATCAGTTTTCACCAAGGAGAAGGACATGACAGATATTGTGGTCAGGGACAGATGTGAGGTGATGCATTTTAGAGGAACAAATTTAAATGTGAATTATACTGTAAATGGCAGAACCCTTCAGAACATTCACATACAGAGGGATCTGGGCGTGCAGGTTCCCAGTTCCCTAAAAGTGACAACACAGGTGGTCAAGGTGATTAAGAAAGCATGTGGAACGCTTGCTTCATCAGCCGGGGCATTGAGTACAGGAGTTGGGAAATCATGTTGCAGCTTTATAAAACCTTGATTAGGCTGCATTTGGAGTATTGCGTGCAGTTTTGGTCACCACACTACCAGGAGGAGGTGGAAGCTTTGGAGAGAGTGCAAAGAAGGTTCACCAGGATGTTGCCTGGTCTGGAGGGTGTTGGCTGTGAGGAGAGGTTGAATAAACTAGGATTACTTTCACTGGAAAGACGGAGGCTGAGGGGAGACCTGATAAAGGTCTGCAATATGATGAGAGGCACAGACAGGGTGGATAGTCAGAGGCTTTTTCCCCAGGGTGGAAGTGACAATTACAAGAGGGCACAGGTTCAAGATGAGAGGGGGACAGTTGAAGGGAGATGTGCAGGGGAAGTTTTTCACACAGAGAGTGGTGGATGTCTGGAATCTGCTGCCAAAGAAGTTGACGGAAGCAGGCACATTAGCAACTTTTAGGAGGCATCTGGATGGATACATGAATAGGAAAAGGGGTGGATGGATATTCCACCCACTGCAGCAAATGTGATGCCACTGTTTAAAAAAGGAGGTAGACATTCAAGGGAATCCCCCAAGTGAAACAAGTCTCGGCTGATGGAGATGGGACTCACCAGTTTAATATTCTGTCCACGTTGAAATTTCTGGATGGCCTCCTTTGGGATGGGAGCAGGTCCCGGGAAAGGGTCTTTATTCTGAGGTGGGAAAAAGGACTGATTCAGACCGATGCAGGACGAGGAACCCATCTTCCACTGCCTTTAAAATATTCAGTGATAGCCCCTCCCCACCAAACCCCCTCCCCATCCGCTACCCCCCTCCCCATCCGCCAACCCCCCCCTCCCCATCCGCCAACCCCCCCCTCCCCATCCGCCAACCCCCCCTCCCCATCCGCCAACCCCTCCTCCCCCCGCCAACCCCCTATCGCCACCCCCTCGCTGTCTGAGGCAGAGTGTTCCAACGTCACAAAACCCTCAGACAAAACTCAATTCTAATCACTGTCTGTGTGGAGTCTGCATGTTCTCCCCATGTCTGCGTGGGTTTCCTCTGGGTGCTCCAGTTTCCTCCCACAGTTTGAAAGATGTGCTGGTTAGGGCGCATTGGTCGTGCTAAATTCTCCCTCAGTGTAACCCGGACAGGCGCCAGAGTGTGGGGACTGGGGGATTTTCACAGTAACTTCATTGCAGTGTTAATGTGAGCCTACTTGTGACACTAGTAAATAAACAAACTTTAGCAGGGCGACTCCCTAATTCTAAACCACCGCCCCCCCCCCCCACCCATTCCCCACCACCAAGGGGACATCGTAGAACAGTATCACACGGGAAACATCAAGGCTGTGCTGACACATGATATCTTTTCTAAACTAAAGACAGTTTTACCCCTATCCCTCAATTCCTGGCAATTCTCTCCATACCCAGCTTGTGAAGATCATTCAGAATTGTATAAACGTGGATCAGGTCACCCCTCACTCTTCTAAACTCCAGTAAGAACAAGCCCAGTCTGTGCCCTCGTTACACAACCCATTCCTCCCAGTATCAATCTACTAAACCCTCTCGGAACCTCCTCCGATGTATTTACATCCTTCCCTGAATAAGGAGACCAGAGCTGGACACACTATCTGAGATGTTGTCTTGCCAATGTCCTGCACAAGTCAATCACAACACCCTGACCTGGCCATTCAAATCCTCTGATAAAGGAAAGCATCCCATGATCTTCCTGTGTGACTTGCTGTATGGACAGACACACAATCCCTGAGTGATCACAACGGATCCGGAATGCCTCCTGATCCGGTCAGTGGTCGCATCAGGTCTGGACGTGTTTGTCACACACACACACACACCCCTCTCCCCCAATCAACTGATCACACTGGATCTAAAGAAACCCCACAGTGCAGAAGAGGCCATTCAACCCATCAAATCTGCACAGACTCTCTGAAAGAATATCTCACTCCAGCCCTCACCCCATGTATTTACCCCGATAGTCCCCCTAACCTGCACATCCCGGGACACTAAGGAACAATTTAGCACGGCCAATCCCCCTAACCTGCACATCCCAGGACACTAAGGGACAATTTAGCACGGCCAATCCCCCTAACCTGCACATCCCGGGACACCAAGGGACAATTTAGCACGGCCAATCCCCCTAACCTACACATCCCGGGACACTAAGGGACAATTTAGCACGGCCAATCCCCCTAACCTGCACATCCCGGGACACCAAGGGACAATTTAGCACGGCCAATCCCCCTAACCTGCACATCCCGGGACACTAAGGGACAATTTAGCACGGCCAATCCCCCTAACCTGCACATCCCGGGACACTGAGGGACAATTTAGCACGGCCAATCCACCCTAACCTGCACATCCCGGGACACCAAGGGACAATTTAGCATGGCCAATCCACCCTAACCTGCACATCCCGGGACACTAAGGGACAATTTAGCACGGCCAATCCCCCTAACCTACACATCCCGGGACACTAAGGGACAATTTAGCATGGCCAATCCACCCTGACCTGCACATCTTTGGGCACTGGGAGGAAACCCTGACAGACATGGGGAGGACATGCAGTCTCCACACAGACAGTGACCTGAGGCCCGAACTGAAAGCGAGTCCTTGGCACCCCCTGCCAGCGCCAGGCACCGTGCCCACCCGCAATCCAGACAGTCTCCCGAGTGCACAGACTGGATCATCGCCGACTTCTGGTTTAGAGGCTCCAACAGGACACGTCCCCACTCACCCCGGATATCAGTGTCTTCCCGGGATTCCTCCAGTTCCGGCTGTTCTCCCGCTGCACTGTGTGAGGATTGAGACTGGATGGATTTTCCTCCGGCCTCCTGTCAGACACCCTCTGTTTCTCCTTGGTCAGAACCACATCAGGAGCAGTGTTCACATCCGTCTCCCAGTAACGTTTGCGTTTCTGTATGGAGCAGATCGAGACAGTGAGACCAGGACCTACTCTCTCGACCCACTCCCACAGTCACTCTCTCTCTCTCTCGATCCGCTCCCACAGTCACTCTCTCTCTCTCTCTCTCGATCCGCTCCCACAGTCACTCTCTCTCTCGATCCGCTCCCACAGTCACTCTCTCTCTCTCTCGATCCGCTCCCACAGTCACTCTCTCTCTCTCTCGATCCGCTCCCACAGTCACTCTCTCTCTCTCTCGATCCGCTCCCACAGTCACTCTCTCTCTCTCTCGATCCGCTCCCACAGTCACTCTCTCTCTCTCTCGATCCGCTCCCACAGTCACTCTCACTCTCTCTCGATCTGCTCCCACAGTCACTCTCGCTCTCTCTCTCGATCCGCTCCCACAGTCACTCTCGCTCTCTCTCTCTCAATCCGCTCCCACAGTCACTCTCTCTCTCTCTCGATCCGCTCCCACAGTCACTCTCGCTCTCTCTCGATCCGCTCCCACAGTCACTCTCGCTCTCTCTCGATCCGCTCCCACAGTCACTCTCGCTCTCTCTCTCGATCCGCTCCCACAGTCACTCTCGCTCTCTCTCTCGATCCGCTCCCACAGTCACTCTCGCTCTCTCTCTCTCAATCCGCTCCCACAGTCACTCTCTCTCTCTCTCGATCCGCTCCCACAGTCACTCTCGCTCTCTCTCGATCCGCTCCCACAGTCACTCTCGCTCTCTCTCGATCCGCTCCCACAGTCACTCTCGCTCTCTCTCTCGATCCGCTCCCACAGTCACTCTCGCTCTCTCTCTCGATCCGCTCCCACAGTCACTCTCGCTCTCTCTCTCGATCCGCTCCCACAGTCACTCTCTCTCTCTCTCGATCTGCTCCCACAGTCACTCTCTCTCTCGATCCGCTCCCACAGTCACTCTCACCCTCTCTCTCTCTCGATCCGCTCCCACAGTCACTCTCGCTTTCTCTCTCTCAATCCGCTCCCACAGTCACTCTCTCGCTCTCTCTCTCTCTCGATCCGCTCCCAGTCACTCTCGCTCTCTCGATCCGCTCCCACAGTCACTCTCGCTCTCTCTCTCTCTCTCTCGATCTGCTCCCACAGTCACTCTCTCGCTCTCTCTCTCTCTCGATCTGCTCCCAGAGTCATAAGAAATAAGAACATAAGAAATAGGAGCAGGAGTTGGCCATCTAGCCTTCGAGCCTGCCCCACCGTTCAATAAGATCATGGCTGATCTGTCGTGTCTCAGTTCCACATTCCCGCCTTCTCCCCATAACCCTTAATCCCCTCTCTTATCAAAAACCCATCAACCCGTCCTCTCTCTCCATTCCCACATTCTCCCTCTCTCTCTCCGTTCCCACATTCTCCTCTCTCTCTCTCTCTCCGTTCCCACATTCTCCTCTCTCTCTCTCTCCGTTCCCACATTCTCCTCTCTCTCTCTCTCCGTTCCCACATTCTCCTCTCTCTCTCTCTCCGTTCCCACATTCTCCTCTCTCTCTCTCTCTCCGTTCCCACATTCTCCTCTCTCTCTCTCTCTCTCCGTCCCACATTCTCTCTCTCTCTCTCCGTTCCCACATTCTCTCTCTCTCTCTCCGTTCCCACATTCTCCTCTCTCTCTCTCTCTCTCTCCGTTCCCACATTCTCCTCTCTCTCTCTCTCTCTCCGTTCCCACATTCTCCTCTCTCTCTCTCTCCGTTCCCACATTCTCCTCTCTCTCTCTCTCCGTTCCCACATTCTCCTCTCTCTCTCTCTCCGTTCCCACATTCTCTCTCTCTCTCTCCGTTCCCACATTCTCCTCTCTCTCTCTCTCCGTTCCCACATTCTCTTTCTCTCTTCTCTCCGTTCCCACATTCTCCTCTCTCTCTCTCTCCGTTCCCACATTCTCTCTCTCTCTCTCTCTCCGTTCCCACATTCTCTCTCTCTCTCTCTCTCCATTCCCACATTCTCCTCTCTCTCTCTCCGTTCCCACATTCTCTCTCTCTCTCTCTCCGTTCCCACATTCTCCTCTCTCTCTCTCCGTTCCCACATTCTCCTCTCTCTCTCTCTCCGTTCCCACATTCTCTCTCTCTCTCTCTCTCTCTCCGTTCCCACATTCTCTCTCTCTCTCTCTCTCCATTCCCACATTCTCTCTCTCTCTCTCTCCGTTCCCACATTCTCTCTCTCTCTCTCTCTCCATTCCCACATTCTCTCTCTCTCTCTCTCCATTCCCACATTCTCTCTCTCTCTCTCCATTCCCACATTCTCTCTCTCTCTCTCCATTCCCACATTCTCTCTCTCTCCATTCCCACATTCTCTCTCTCTCCATTCCCACATTCTCTCTCTCTCCATTCCCACATTCTCCTCTCTCTCTCTCCATTCCCACATTCTCCTCTCTCTCTCTCCATTCCCACATTCTCTCTCTCTCTCTCTCCATTCCCACATTCTCTCTCTCTCTCTCTCTCCATTCCCACATTCTCTCTCTCTCTCTCTCTCCATTCCCACATTCTCTCTCTCTCTCTCTCTCCATTCCCACATTCTCTCTCTCTCTCTCTCTCCATTCCCATATTCTCCCTCTCTCTCTCTCCATTCCCACATTCTCTCTCTCTCTCTCTCTCTCTCCATTCCCACATTCTCCCTCTCTCTCTCTCCATTCCCACATTCTCCCTCTCTCTCTCTCCATTCCCACATCTCTCTCTCTCTCTCTCTCTCCATTCCCACATTCTCTCTCTCACTCCATTCCCACATTCTCTCTCTCACTCCATTCCCACATTCTCTCTCTCTCTCTCTCCATTCCCACATTCTCTCTCTCTCTCTCTCCGTTCCCACATTCTCTCTCTCTCTCTCTCTCCATTCCCACATTCTCTCTCTCTCTCTCCATTCCCACATTCTCTCTCTCTCTCTCCATTCCCACATTCTCTCTCTCTCTCTCTCTCCATTCCCACATTCTCCCTCTCTCTCACTCCATTCCCACATTCTCTCTCTCTCTCTCTCCGTTCCCACATTCTCTCTCTCTCTCCATTCCCACATTCTCTCTCTCTCTCTCTCTCCATTCCCACATTCTCTCTCTCTCTCTCCATTCCCACATTCTCTCTCTCTCTCTCTCCATTCCCACATTCTCTCTCTCTCTCTCTCATTCCCACATTCTCTCTCTCTCTCTCTCTCTCCATTCCTACATTCTCCCTCTCTCTCACTCCATTCCCACATTCTCTCTCTCTCTCTCTCCATTCCCACATTCTCTCTCTCTCTCTCTCCGTTCCCACATTCTCTCTCTCTCTCTCCATTCCCACATTCTCCCTCTCTCTCACTCCATTCCCACATTCTCTCTCTCTCTCTCTCCATTCCCACATTCTCTCTCTCTCTCTCTCCATTCCCACATTCTCTCTCTCTCTCTCTCCATTCCCACATTCTCTCTCTCTCTCTCCATTCCCACATTCTCTCTCTCTCTCCATTCCCACATTCTCTCTCTCTCTCTCTCCATTCCCACATTCTCTCTCTCTCTCTCTCCATTCCCACATTCTCTCTCTCTCTCTCTCCGTTCCCACATTCTCCTCTCTCTCTCTCCATTCCCACATTCTCTCTCTCTCTCTCTCCATTCCCACATTCTCTCTCTCTCTCTCTCCATTCCCACATTCTCTCTCTCTCTCTCTCTCCATTCCCACATTCTCCCTCTCTCTCACTCCATTCCCACATTCTCTCTCTCTCTCTCTCCATTCCCACATTCTCTCTCTCTCTCTCTCCATTCCCACATTCTCTCTCTCTCTCTCCATTCCCACATTCTCTCTCTCTCTCTCTCTCCATTCCCACATTCTCTCTCTCTCTCTCTCCATTCCCACATTCTCCCTCTCTCTCACTCCATTCCCACATTCTCTCTCTCTCTCTCTCTCTCTCTCTCATTCCCACATTCTCTCTCTCTCTCTCCATTCCCACATTCTCTCTCTCTCTCTCTCTCCATTCCCACATTCTCTCTCTCTCTCTCTCTCCATTCCCACATTCTCTCTCTCTCTCTCTCCATTCCCACATTCTCCCTCTCTCTCACTCCATTCCCACATTCTCTCTCTCTCTCTCCATTCCCACATTCTCTCTCTCTCTCTCTCTCCGTTCCCACATTCTCTCTCTCTCTCTCTCTCCATTCCCACATTCTCTCTCTCTCTCTCTCTCCATTCCCACATTCTCTCTCTCTCTCTCTCTATTCTCTCTCTCTCTCTCTCCATTCCCACATTCTCTCTCTCTCTCTCTCTCTATTCTCTCTCTCTCTCTCTCCATTCCCACATTCTCACCCTCATTTTTGTTTCAGGCGCCGCCATTTTGTCGACTTCACGAACACTTCCTCCACCCAAACACGCCACTTCCGCCCCCAGTCCCCGCCCCACCCCGTTACCACTGAACGCCCGAGTACGCCCTCTTCCGCTGCCCAATCCCCGCCTCTTCCGCTCCTCACTGCTGCCCATTCTGGCCCTAGGACACGCCCCTTCCGCTTACAGTCCCCGCCCCTCTCGCTCCCCAGGATCGTCCCACCCTGTCCCCCGGGCCGCGCCGTCGGATGCCACGCCCCTGCCGGACCCCAGGCCACGCCCCTCTCGATCCCCAGGCACCGCCCCTCCCGCGCCCCGGCTCCGTCCCCAGCCGCACGCCAGGCCTCGCCCCTCCTGCTTCCGAAGCCCCGCCCATCCCCTACACCGGCGCCGCCCCCCCCGCAGGCAAAGTCCCGACCGCTCCCCAGGCCCTGAACATCCTTCCGCAGGTCCCGCCCCACCCACTCCCCAGGCCCCGCCCTTCCCGTCTCCCGGCCCCGCCCCTCCCTCCCCTGGCCACGCCCCCTCAGGGAGCTGCTGAATCTGAGAGTAAAAGTGAATCATCAGAAAATGAATGAATAATAAAATAAATCAGATTATTATCATAATATTCCCCATCTCACAGCAAACTCAATCAGTCTGTGTTTCAATTCATTCATAACATTCCCCAAAACCCCAAACCCAAAACCCCCAAAACCCAAACCCCCCAATTAAATAAATCATTCACTGTCACTGATCCGGGATGTGGATTCAGTCCGTTCCCCCTGTTCCCGGTCACCGATCCGGGATGTGGATTCAGTCCGTTCCCCCTGTTCCCGGTCACCGATCCGGGATGTGGATTCAGTCCGTTCCCCCTGTTCCCGGTCACCGATCCGGGATGTGGATTCAGTCCGTTCCCCCTGTTCCCGGTCACCGATCCGGGATGTGGATTCAGTCCGTTCCCCCTGTTCCCGGTCACCGATCCGGGATGTGGATTCAGTCCGTTCCCCCTGTTCCCGGTCACCGATCCGGGATGTGGATTCAGTCCGTTCCCCCTGTTCCCGGTCACCGATCCGGGATGTGGATTCAGTCCGTTCCCCCTGTTCCCGGTCACCGATCCGGGATGTGGATTCAGTCCGTTCCCCCTGTTCCCGGTCACCGATCCGGGATGTGGATTCAGTCCGTTCCCCCTGTTCCCGGTCACCGATCCGGGATGTGGATTCAGTCCGTTCCCCCTGTTCCCGGTCACCGATCCGGGATGTGGATTCAGTCCGTTCCCCCTGTTCCCAGTCACTGATCCGGGATGTGGATTCAGTCCGTTCCCCCTGTTCCCAGTCACTCACAGGGAAACACTCACTATTCCCGTCCCCTCAGTAACCTCTACCCCTAATTATTTGGATTGTCCGTGTTAAATTGCCCCTTCTTGTCCATAGTTGTTTGGGTTATTGGGTTTGACGATGGTCGGGGGGTAACAGGGCTGGGATCTGGGTTGAAGTCTCTGTGGAAAATGTGATGGGCTGAATGGTCTCCTTCTGTCATATAGAACAGGAATTTCCCGAGGGAAATCGCAGGGAGCAGAGTCAGAACACAGTTATTAATGACATGAAGCTTTATTGCATCAGTGAGGAATTGGACGATATTCCAGAGTTAGAACACGATTCGCTAAAGCATTTTGCCAACAGGTCACGATTTTCTCATCCATTTCTGCAGAACGTGGACAGAATGAACTCTGGAATTTTTCTCCAATAACAGGAATGATGAGATAAGATCCTTCTCCCTCAGTATAGGTCCCAGAACTTTCAGGTAGCAGTGGGTGTGTGTGTCTGAGTGGGTGTGTGTGTATATGTGTGTATGTGTATGTTTTACAGCAGAAGATTAAGTAAAGCTGAAGGATGGGCAGAATGGCCTCCACACCATTCCATCTCCCTGATCCAGCTCAGGAAATGGGACACTGGGGAAATCCAATCGACAGGAACCAGAGGTCGAAGCTGCAATGGAAGTTTGGAGAAACGTTAGGAGAAGGAGCAGAGATTTCCTGCCATTGGCTCAGGTGGGTGGGACAGACTGATTCCACCATCCTACCCCAGACCCTGTCCCATCAACCCCAACAATGAGCTAGCACAGACACTGAGGGGCCGAGAGGCCTCCGCCAAACCTCTCTCAGGCCACATTCTGACCTGTGTCCTCACCTTGCCAGCATGCACTGCCCTCTCTGCTGCCTCCACTCTCTGGATACTGACCCCTATCCACCCTACTGACACCCCTCATCATTCTCTACACTTCGATCAGCTCCCCCCCTCAGCCTTCTCTGCTCAAAGGACAACAACCCCACCTTTCCAGCCTCTCTCCGTAGCTGGAACACTCCATCCCAGGCAGCATCCTGGGGAATCTCCTCCGCACCCGCCTCCAGTGCAATCACATCCTTCCAATAATGAGGAGACCAGAACTGCTCCCAGTCCTCCAGCTGTGGCCAGTGTTTTCAACAGATCCATTGTAACCTCCTGCTCCTGTATTCTATACATCAACCAGACCACCGAACCTGAACACTACTGGACACTAAGGGACAATTTAGCACGGCCAATCCACCCTAACCTACACATCTTTGGACACTAAGGGACAATTTAGCATGGCCAATCCACCCTAACCTACACATCTTTGGACACTAAGGGACAATTTAGCACGGCCAATCCACCCTAACCTACACATCTTTGGACACTAAGGGACAATTTAGCATGGCCAATCCACCCTAACCTACACATCTTTGGTCACTAAGGGACAATTTAGCATGGCCAATCCCCCCTAACCTACACATCTTTGGACACTAAGGGGCAATTTAGCACGGCCAATCCCCCTAACCTGTACATCTTTGGACACTAAGGGGCAATTTAGCACGGCCAATCCACCCTAACCTGTACATCTTTGGACACTAAGGGACAATTTAGCACGGCCAATCCACCCTAACCTACACATCTTTGGTCACTAAGGGACAATTTAGCACGGCCAATCCACCCTAACCTGTACATCTTTGGACACTAAGGGACAATTTAGCACGGCCAATCCACCCTAACCTACACATCAGTGGGAGGAAATCGGAGCACCCGGAGGAAACCCGTGCAGACACGGGGAGGGGGGAGTGTAAATTCCAAAGACACTCAAGGCTGGAATTGAAGCCAGGTCCCTGGTGCTGTGTGGCAGCGGTGCTAACCAGCGATGTCCCCCCCCCGGCACCCCCCCACAATCCTTCATTGGCAATGTATTTACCCTCTGTACCACAGCTGCAGGTTGAGGGTGGGATGTGTGAAGTGAGCCATTGAACAATGTGGGGGGTTGGGGGGGGGGGTCTCTGCATTTCCGCTTGCGGTGGGGGGGGCCCTGTCGGTGTGGCCAAGCTTTTAGCCAGCACGGCGCCCCCACGCGGGACACCGTCTGCCCCAAACACCAATGTGCCGATGAGCAGTGGTTTCACCTACCATCCGAACCTGGTCCACCTCTTGTCCCTTCCCCTGCTCCTTCCTCTCCCTATTGGCCAGACCCTTCCGTGGCGTCTCAGTGGCTCGGGCAGTGGAAGGTCTCCAGGATCCTCCTCCTCAGACTCGAAGGGTTCCGTGTCCAGGAGCTGTTCCGGTTCCTCAACATCGCGCAGTCTCCTCCTGCAGGACACTTGGCCCCTGTCACAGTGGGAAGAATCTCCAGAATGAGCACTTTTCCTGGCAGCGGGGGGAGGACAGGGGGGGAGGAGAGGGGGGTAGGGGGAGGGGAGGGGGGGTCGGGGGGAGGTGGGGGGGGCAGGGGGGAGGTGAGGGGGGCAGGGGGGAGGTGAGGGGGGCAGGGGGGAGGTGGGGTTGGGTGGGGTGGGGGATGGATGGGGGGGTGCAGGTGGAGGGGGGGGTGCAGGGGGAGGTGGGGGAGGGAGGTGGGGGGGTCCCCCTCTTTGCTGAGGGGTTGATGGCTTTGTCCTGGACGGTGTCGAGGTTTCTCGAGTGTTGTTGGAACCGCACCCACCCAGGGAAGTGGGGAGTATTCCATCACACTCCTGACTCGTGTCCTTGTAGATGGTGGACAGGCTTTGGGGCGGGGGGAGTGGGGGGGGGGAGTGGGGAGGTGAGTTACTCTCCGCAGGATTCCCAGTGGACAGGGTTCGGGGGGGGGGGAGTGGGGAGGTGAGTTACTCTCCGCAGGATTCCCAGTGGACAGGGTTCGGGGGGGGGGCAGTGGGGAGGTGGGTTACTCTCCGCAGGATTCCCAGTGGACAGGGTTCGGGGGGGGGGGGGGAGTGGGGAGGTGAGTTACTCTCCGCAGGATTCCCAGTGGACAGGGTTCGGGGGGGGGGAGTGGGGAGGTGAGTTACTCTCCGCAGGATTCCCAGTGGACAGGGTTCGGGGGGGGAGTGGGGAGGTGAGTTACTCTCCGCAGGATTCCCAGTGGACAGGGTTCGGGGGTGGGAGTGGGGAGGTGAGTTACTCTCCGCAGGATTCCCAGTGGACAGGGTTCGGGGGTGGGAGTGGGGAGGTGAGTTACTCTCCGCAGGATTCCCAGTGGACAGGGTTCGGGGGGGGAGTGGGGAGGTGAGTTACTCTCTGCAGGATTCCCAGTGGACAGCGTTCGGGGGGGAGTGGGGAGGTGAGTTACTCTCTGCAGGATTCCCAGTGGACAGGGTTCGGGGGGGGGGAGTGGGGAGGTGAGTTACTCTCCGCAGGATTCCCAGTGGACAGGGTTCGGGGGGGGGAGTGGGGAGGTGAGTTACTCTCTGCAGGATTCCCAGTGGACAGGGTTCGGGGGGGGGGGAGTGGGGAGGTGAGTTACTCTCCGCAGGATTCCCAGTGGACAGGGTTCGGGGGTGGGAGTGGGGAGGTGAGTTACTCTCCGCAGGATTCCCAGTGGACAGGGTTCGGGGGGGGGAGTCGGGAGGTGAGTTACTCTCCGCAGGATTCCCAGTGGACAGGGTTCGGGGGGGGGGAGTCGGGAGGTGAGTTACTCTCCGCAGGATTCCCAGTGGACAGGGTTCGGGGGGGGGCAGTGGGGAGGTGGGTTACTCTCCGCAGGATTCCCAGTCTCTGACCCGCTCTGGGAGCCCCAGTGTTTGTGTGCCTGGGTCCCGGTTCATGCAGACAGATATTTTCTGACCATTTTACGGCAAATAATTCCTGCCACTCGTGAGCGAAAGCAGTGAGATAGCAGAGGAGGCCATTCGGCCCACTCTCTGACAGAGCACCCCTTCCCAGGTCAGACCCCTGTAACCCCACACATTTACCCCACTAACCCACCGAACCCACAAATCTTTCAGACTGTGGGAGGAAACGGGAGCACCCAGAGGAAACCCAGGCAGACATGGGGAGAATGTACAGACTCTGCACAGACAGTGACCCGAGGCCGGGAATCGAACCCGGGTCCCTGGTGTAGGGAGGGTGCAGTAATCACTGACTGTCACCTTCAACACTCACCGTGGGCTGAGAGCAATGTCGTGTCTGCCTGTTAGCGGTGACACAGCGACTGCCCCCGTCTATCCACAGGGTCACAGGTCATTCCAGCACAGACAGAGGCCCTTTGGCCCATCCAGTCTGTGCTGGCTATCCAGCCCCTATCCCATTTCCCAGCTGTGGAACTCTGGGATATTTCCATCACTGACCTCGACGCTGTCAAAACATTTTCCGGTTCTGGTCTCGGGCACCCCCCACGTTCTCCGGGCCTCTTACACGAAGCAGCCCGGCCCAGCGGGAGCTTCCCAGGGGGCAACACCCCCCCATCTCCCCGGGGGGGCGGCAACACCCCCTCTCTCCCCGGGGGGGGGCAACACCCCCTCTCTCCTTGGAGGGCAGTCCCCCCCCTTCTCTCCCCGGAGGGTACACCCCCCCACTCCCCAGAGGGCAGTCCCTCCCCCCTTCCCAGAGGGTACACTCTGCCCGCCCCAGCCCCAGAGGGCAGTGACCCCCCCCCCCCAGCCCCGGAGGGCAGTGGCCCCCCCCCGAGCCCCGGAGGGCAGTGACCCCCCCCCTCTCCGTGTACACTTACCCCATGCAGTACGCTGCGTAGCTGATGGATGGATTATAATTGAGATTGTCCTTAGCCAGGGTCCTGTTAAATCTCCTGCTCTCCGCTCCCAGCTCCCACAACGTTGTTCGGACTGTCTTGGTGTAAACGTATATCTGGGAGAAGTTGGTGAGAAAGACCTGCAGCGGGGTGGGGGACAGAGAGAGAGAGAGGGTGAGGGGCGTGAGCGGGAGGTGGGGGTCGGTCTCCAGGTAAATGCTCACCGTTCCGTGGGTCAGCAGGATACTGCCTGGGATGGAGCGTTTCAATGATGGAGAGAGGTTGGATAGGCTTGGGTTGTTTCCTCTGGAGCAGAGAAGACTGAGGGGCAACCTGATTGAGGTGTACAAGATTATAAGAAACATGGACAGGGTGGATAAGAACTAGCTGCTCCCCTTCATTGAAGGGTCAGTCACAAGGGGACATAGGTTCAAGGTGAAGGCGGGGAGGTTTAGGGGGGACATGAGGAAATAGCTTTTTTACTCAGAGGGTGGTGAGAGTCTGGAATGCACTGCTTGGGAGGGTGCTGGAGGGGGGATGCCTCACATCCTTTAGAAAACACCTGGATCAGCACTTGGCCCACCATAACGAAGGTTGGTGGTGTTGTGGATGGTCTGGAAGGATGTCAAAAGTTGCAGCAGGACATAAATAGGATGCGGGACTGGGCGGAGAAGTGGCAGATGGACTTCAACACGGATAAATGTGTAGCGGTCCATTCTGGCAGGACCAATGGGATGAAGGAATACAATATCAAGGGTAGGAGTCTTAGCAGTGTTGAAGAGCAGAAGGATCTTGGGGTCCGGGTCCACAGGACTCTGAAATCGGCCTCGCAGGTGGAGGATGTGGTCAAGAAGGCGTATGGTGTACTGGCCTTCATTAATCGAGGGATTGAGTTTAGGAGTCGGGAGGTAATGCTGCAACTTTATAAGACCCTTGTCAGACCCCACTTGGAGTACTGTGCGCAGTTCTGGTCACCTCACTACAGGAAGGATGTGGAAGCTATTGAGAGGGTGCAGAGGAGATTTACAAGGATGTTGCCTGGATTGGGAGGCATGCCTTATGAAGATAGGTTGAGGGAGCTGGGACTCTTCTCCCTGGAGAGACGAAGGTTGAGAGGCGACCTGATAGAGGTTTATAAAATGTTGAGAGGAATAGATAGGGTGGATTCTCAGAGGCTATTTCCCTGGGTTGAAATGGTCGCTACGAGAGGACACAGATTTAAGGTGCGGGGAGGAAAGTACAGAAGTGATGTTAGGGGTAAGTTTTTCACTCAGAGGGTGGTGAGTGAATGGAATCGGCTGCCGTCAGTGGTGGTGGAGGCGAACTCGCTGGGGTCTTTTAAAAGACTTCTGGATGAGTATATGGGATTTAATGGGATTGGGGGTTATAGATAGGTCTGTAGGTTGGTAGGTGATGATGTGATCGGCGCAACTCGTGGGCCGAAGGGCCTGTTTGTGCTGTAGTGTTCTATGTTCTATAACATTCAGGGCTACAGGTCAGGGACTGGCAGATGGGATTAGGTGGGAGTTCAGTCGGAAATCTCACATCACCCACAAAACACTGCCCCTGCGCCAGGTGGGTGCAAGGCTCTGGGGGGGCTGTCAGGGTGGAGGGGGCCGGGGGTTGGGGGAGGCTGTCAGGGTGGAGGGGGCCGGGGGTTGGGGGCGGCTGTCAGGGTGGAGGGGGTGCTGTCAGGGTGGAGGGGGCCGGGGGGGGAGGTGGAGGGGGCCGCGCGGTGGGTGGAGGGTGGAATAAGGGGGGAAAATGCTTCTTCCCATTGACAGAAGGATCCGGAAGCAGATCCGGGAGCGCTGGGAAGCAGGCTTGATGTTAACTCCAAAGAGAGAGAGGGAGAACGGGGTCAAGGTTCACGTGGGAACAAACTGGAGCGATCCAGCCAGGGGCTAGCACAGGTAGCAATGGGCTGAGTGGCCACCCCCTCCCCTTGGACCCAGAAGATTCTCCGGGTGTCAGGGATTCCGTGAGTCACTGCCGGTCATGTTGATATATTGGGCTGGACTCTGTTTTCCTGGGTTATTCCGTGCTGGACAGAGACGAGGGTATGAGCAAGCACGGGACAGATCCAGGCTCGGAGCCGTCGCTGTGGAGAGGCCACAGATACGGACAGTTATCCCACCCAAAACCACACAAACCTCATTCAAATCCATCAGGGTCGATCCATCTCCAAAACCTGCTGACAATAAGCCGGAATCTGGAGATCCGGCAGGGAGCGAGGGGGGTGCGGAGTGTAGATTACAACGGAGGGAGCCCCGGGGGAGGGAGGGAGGGAGCCCCGGGGGAGGAGGGAGGGAGCCCCGGGGGAGGAGGGCGGGAGCCCCGGGGGAGGAGGGCGGGAGCCCCGGGGGAGGAGGGCGGGAGCCCCGGGGGAGGAGGGCGGGAGCCCCGGGGGGAGGACGGGCGGAGCCCCGGGGGGAGGACGGGCGGAGCCCCGGGGGGAGGACGGGCGGAGCCCCGGGGGGAGGACGGGCGGAGCCCCGGGGGGAGGACGGGCGGAGCCCCGGGGGGAGGACGGGCGGAGCCCCGGGGCTCAGATCCAACCGGGATCGATCACCAACATTCCCGTGGCCAGCTCCCAACTGCCCCCCTTCCCTGAAACGGTCAAGCAAGGTCCTCGAGGGGCAACTCGGGATGGACCCCCCCTCCCCAACATCCCGGGAAAAATAAACCAAAGAAATCATTCTCACGGTGGGATTGGACGGATTGTCCAGCGACGGGGGGAGTGAAGGCAGAGATTACTGAGGGCTAGTACAGGCCAGAGGGGCAGAGTGGCCTTGTGCTGCCTCACTTGCCCATTGGTAACAGTGAGCCGTGCCCCCGCGCTGGCTGCGATGCTTATGGGAAACGGGTAAAGGTACTCACGTTACTGTCACTGAGGGGCAGCGGGGGATTATCCTGGAGATCCGCAGGCAGCAGCCAGTACAGAACCTGGGGGCCATCAGCACTGCTCCCGATCAGGAACTGGGACGTCATCCTCAACTTCACCCCTGGGGGAGACACCGGGAAGGTTCAGGATTCACTGCAGCCGGAGAATAATCCCCACAACAGCTCCCAGCCCAAACCTAACCTCAAAATAACTACACAACAAAAAACACAAACCTCCCGTACGCCGCACGGTGCAGCATCAACCTCCCGTATGCCGCACGGTGCCGCGTAAACCTCCCGTACGCCACACGGTGCAGCGTAAACCTCCCGTACACCGCACGGTGCAGTGTAAACCTCCCGTACACCGCACGGTGCAGCGTAAACCTCCCGTACACCGCACGGTGCAGCGTAAACCTCCTGTGCGCCGCACGGTGCAGCGTAAACCTCCCGTGCACCGCACGGTGCAGCGTAAACCTCCCGTACGCCGCACGGTGCAGCGTAAACCTCCTGTACACCGCACGGTGCAGCGTAAACCTCCCGTACACCGCACGGTGCAGCGTAAACCTCCTGTTTATCTCTCCTGTATCTCTGGCTACCTTTGGAGGGAATGGGGCAGAACTGTACCTAAACAATTCGGCCAAATCGATGGGAGGAGATGGGAGGTCTCTCACTCTCACTCACCTTGTGAATTTGCCCCTTGGACGTACAAAAAGAGAGATTTAAGTCTATATTGGAGTTCAAACCGTGGATCTTTTCTAACTGCGACCCAGGTGGTTTGATTGTAGGATCGAGCCTGGAGACAGAGAGAGGAGGGTAATGAAGGAGCAGAGAGATTATTCTCCACACAAAGAGGACACTCACCGGAAAATGGGGCAGGGACCCAGGACAGGAGAGTAAAACTGGGCCAACGGGATGGGACAGGACAGGAGAGACTCCACCGCACACACAACACTGAACGACCGCTTCCAGGGAGGGGGGACATGTCGAGGGGGTGAGGCTGAACTGTCCCTCACACTGAGGGTCCAGTGCCTCAGAAAAACAGCCAGAATAATTAAGGAACCCCCCCCCCCCCCCCACCGCCCACCCACGCACCCCGGACATTCCCTCTTCCACCTTCTTCCATCGGGAAAAAGGTACAAAAGTCTGAGGTCCCGTACCGACCGACTCAAGAACAGCTTCTTCCCTGCTGCTGTCAGACTTTTGAATGGACCTACCTCACATTAAGCTGATCTTTCTCTACACCCTCGCTGTGACTGTAACACTACATTCTGCACCCTCTCCTTTCCTTCTCTATGAACGGTATGCCTTGTAGAACTGTTTAAATCATTTTAAAGCATTTTCGCGGGCTTTTTGTGTTTACCGCTTTAAGAATTCAAAGAGAGTGGATAGCAGGGATTTGTGGGACTTGTAGTCTTTTAAACCGCGCTAGGTTTAAAAGGAGGCCTGCTGTAGACAGCGG
Organism: Carcharhinus amblyrhynchos; assembly: GCF_965287045.1. Classification (NCBI taxonomy): domain Eukaryota; kingdom Metazoa; phylum Chordata; class Chondrichthyes; order Carcharhiniformes; family Carcharhinidae; genus Carcharhinus; species Carcharhinus amblyrhynchos. The sequence goes on from NW_027650385.1 coordinate 60,921, forward strand.
GCAGTGGAGTGAGAGGGAAGCAGAGTGAGCTGCTAGGGCTTAGGATCAAAGGGCTTGAGAGAAAAGGGCCAGGTAAGTTTGAGTTGAAAACGGTGTTCAGTAGTACTACAGGGAATAATGGAGGGGCATGTGATGTGCTGTTTCTGTATGATGTGGGAACTGGTGGACCCCAGGGTCCTTCCCAGTGACCATGTCTGCAGTAAGTGCAGGTTGCTGGAGGAGCTCCAGCTCAAAGTAGATGAGCTGGCCTCTGAGCTACAGACACTGAGGCTCATCAGGGGAAGGGAGGGAGGGTGCCATTGATAATGGGGTGCAAGAGACATCCACCCCTCCTAGACTGGCTAACTCTAAGGGTCAGGAACAGGAGGGGGCTGCTGAGAGGAGGAAGGAGGGTGGGGACCGAATGCCTCAGCCTCTCAATCTGCATAACAGGTTTGAGGTTCTTGCTTCCAGTGTGGACAAGAACGAGGGCTGTGAGGTCGGTGAGCAAACTGCACACGGTACAGTGATGCAGACACAGGACATAGACAATGAGAAAGTGAAAAGGAATGTAGTGGTAATTAGGGATAGTGTGGTTAAGGGTATTGACACTGTCCTTTGTCACAATGACAAAGTGCACAGAAGGGTGTGTTGTCTGCCTGGTGCTCGGGTCCAGGATGTCGCATCTGGGCTGCAGAGGAACCTGGAGTGGGAGGGTGAGAATCCGGTCGTTGTGGTTCATGTGGGTGCCAACGACGTAGGCAAAAGGGGAACTGAGGATCTGGGGAGGGAGTATGAAAAGCTGGGAATGGAATTAAAAAGTAGAACCAATAAGGTGGTTATCTCTGGACTACTGCCTGAACCGAGTGCAGACGGGCGTAGGGTTGATATGATTGAGGAAGTGAATGGGTGGCTCAGGGATTGGTGTGGGAGGAATGGGTTTGAATTTATGGGGCATTGGCACCAGTATTGGGGTAGGTGGGACCTGTTCAGGTGGGATGGGGTTGGTCTGAACCGTGCTGGGACCAGAGTCCTGGTGAATCGTGTAGACAGGACTGTAGATAGGACTTTAAACTAATTAGGGAGGGGGAGGGTGCGAGGGTAGGTGACATTACGGGGTCTAAAGTAAAGGACAAAGAACAAAGAACAAAGGACAACACAGCACGGGAAACAGGCCCTTCGGCCCAACGAGCCCGCGCCGCCGTCCCACTGTCTCAGTGACCTATTCATGATTTTAGTCTACGCCTAATGTGCGAGGATCAGGGAGGTCCAATTTAGGGACAATTTGTTACCCAATCAATCAGCCTAAAAGCACATCTTTGGGATGTGGGAGGAAACCGGAGCACCCGGAGGAAACCCACGCAACCACGGGGAGAACGTGCAAACTCCCACAGACACAGGCCCAAATCCATGTGTCCGCACAGCAACAGAGATAGTCTCTGAGCTGTCAAGTTGCCCTCGAGATGGTCCAGTTTAAGCACACTAACGACATGAAGCAATAGGCAACTCCCGAAGCAACGTCCAAGAGCAGCCCACTACAACCTGCCGCATGCATGCCCCTTGCTGGTCAACAAGGTGGACTTAAATGCCTGTGGAGACAAAAAATTCATTATTAAACAGGCAAAGACTGTAACATCCCTGAGGCAAAAACGAAATCCCAAGCCTACAATGTTTAGTAAGGCCTGCTATATCCCCCTATATGTAGCCCGCTCATGTGGCTGTCTAAGTGACTCTTAAACAACCCTAGCGCGCCTGCTTCCACCACCTTACTCGGCAGTGCATTCCACACCCCCACTACCCTTTGCGTGAAAAACTGCCCTCTAATATTTGTCTTATACCTAGCCCCCCTCACCCTAAGCCCGTGACCCCTCGTTCTATCCATTTCTAATAGCGGAAAAAGCTTACCACCATTTACTCTATCTATCCCCTTCATAATCTTATAAACCTCTATTAGATCCCCCCTCAGCCGACGTCTCTCAAGGGAAAACAGCCCAAGTTCGTTCAATCTTTCCTCGTAAGACAGCCCTTCCATACCAGGCAGCATCCTGGAGAGGGTACAGGTAAGGGAAGAGGCCAAGGATGTCCCAATAATAAAGGGAGTAGGGGGCGTGAGTACGGTTGGTGGCGTTCCGGCAAATAGGGTACAGGTGAAGGCTGGGATGAATGCACGAAGCATTCGGAATAAAGTGGATGAGCTGGTGGCGCAGATCAGCACAAATGGATATGATCTGGTGGCCATTACAGAGACGTGGCTGCAAGGTGACAGGGACTGGGAGCTGAATGTCCAGGGGTATCAAGTGTTTAGGAAGGATAGGCAGGGGGAAAAAGGGGGGTGCGTAGCTCTGCTGATTAAGGATAGCATCAGGGTGGTAGTAAGGGATGATATAGGAACCAAAGAGCAGAAAGTGGAATCGTTGTGGGTGGAGATTAGGAACAGTAAAGGGAGGAAGACGCTGGTGGGTCCCGTCTATAGGCCCCCGAATAATGATCTGGAGGTGGGGCAGGCTGTTAACGCGCAAATAAATGCGGCGTGCAGGAATGGGACGGCGATAATTATGGGGGATTTCAATCTACATATTGATTGGTCGACCCATGTTGGACGTGGTGGGCTTGAGGAAGAGTTCTTGGAATGCTGCCGGGATAGTTTCCTTGAACAGTGTGTGTTGGAGCTGACGAGGGAGCGAGCGAGCTATCTTGGATCTGGTGTTATGTAATGAGGCGGGTAGAATTAGGGACCTTGTGGTGAAGGATCCTCTTGGGAAGAGTGATCATTGTATGGTGGAGTTTCTGATGCAGATGGAGGAGGAGAAAGTGGGTTCCCGGACATGTGTCCTTTGTTTGAACAGAGGGGAGTACGGTAGGATGAGAGAGGGATTGGCGAATGTGGACTGGGGGAGTGCATTGGAAGGTAGGTCTGCTGAGGAACAGTGGAGGATCTTTAAGGAGATCTTTCTTGGTGCTCAGCAGAAATTTATTCCGATGGTTAAAAAGGACCGTAGGAGGAGAGATAATCAGCCGTGGATAACGAAGGAGGTGAAGGAAAGTGTTAAATTAAAAGCGGATGCGTTTAGAGTAGCTAAGAGTAGTGGGCGAGAAGAGGATTGGGAGAGGTTTAAATATCAACAAAGAATGACAAAGAAGTTGATAAAAAAGGGTAGGATAAACTATGAAGCTGGGCTAGCGCTTAATATAAAAAAGGATAGTAAGAGTTTTTATAAATATATAAAAAGGAAGAGGCTGGCTAGGGTGAACGTTGGACCCTTAGAGGATGAGAGGGGGGACTTAGTGGTAGGGGATGGGGAAATGGCTGAGGCCTTGAATAACTTTTTTGTTTCGGTCTTCACGGAGGAGGACGTGAATAATTTGCCGGGTGTTAGCGATGGAAAGATGGTAGGAGTGGAGGGCCTGAATGACATTACTGTTACTAGAGAGGCGGTGCTCGACAGACTGGAGGGACTGATTGTGGACAAGTCCCCAGGACCGGATGGAATGCATCCAAGGGTTCTGAAAGAAATGGCGGAGGTGATAGTGGATGCCTTGATGATTATTTTCCAAACATCGCTGGATTCCGGGGAAGTGCCGGAAGATTGGAAAACGGCTAATGTTACGCCGTTGTTTAAGAAGGGTGGCAGGCAAAAGGCAGGGAATTATAGGCCGGTTAGTTTAACGTCTGTTGTAGGTAAAATGTTAGAATCCGTGATCAAGGAGAAAATAGCGAGGCATCTTGAGGAGAATTGTTTGATAGAGCAGACGCAGCACGGTTTCGTTAGGGGGAAGTCGTGTCTGACGAATTTATTGGAGTTCTATGAGGATGTGTCTAGGGCGGTGGATAGAGGAGAGCCGGTGGATGTGGTGTTTCTTGATTTTCAGAAGGCGTTTGACAAGGTACCTCACAAGAGGTTATTACATAAGGCCAGGGGGCATTGAGTTGGGCGTAGGGTGTTAGCGTGGATAGAGGATTGGTTGTCAAATAGGAGGCAGAGAGTGGGGGTTAATGGGTGCTATTCGGATTGGCGGTTGGTGACTAGTGGAGTGTCCCAGGGGTCGGTGCTGGGGCCTCAGCTATTTACCATTTATATAGATGATCTGGAGGAGGGAACCGAGTGTATGGTGTCGAAATTTGCTGATGACACCAAGGTTGGTGGAACGGCAAATTGCGCGGAGGGTGTGGAGAGTCTGCAGAAGGATCTAGATAGGCTGGGCGAATGGGCCAGGAAATGGCAAAAGGAATTTAATGTTGGCAAGTGCGAGGTGGTCCACTTTGGTAGGAATAATGGTAGGAAGGACTATTACCTACGTGGCGAAAAACTGCAGCAGGCGACAGTGCAGAGGGACCTCGGGGTCCTTGTGCATGAGTCGCAAAAACCCAGCTTGCAGGTGCAGCAGGTGGTCAGGAAGGCGAATGGGATGCTGGCCTTCATAGCGAGGGGGATTGAATATAAAAGTAGGGAGGTCTTGCTGCAGCTGTATAGGGCATTGGTGAGGCCGCAGCTGGAGTACTGTGTGCAGTTTTGGTCGCTGCACTTACGCAAGGATATTTTGGCCTTGGAGGGAGTGCAGAGGAGGTTTACTAGGCTGATGCCGGAGTTGAGGGGGTTGAGCTATGAGGAGAGGCTGAATAAACTAGGCTTGTACTCATTGGAGTTTAGAAGAATGAGGGGAGATGCCATTGAGACATATAAGATGATGAATGGGATGGATAGGATAGAGGTGGAGAGGCTCTTCCCGCTCAAAAAGGACAGTAGGACTAGGGGGCACAGCCTCAAGATAAAGGGGGGGCGGTTTAGAACGGAGTTGAGGAGGAACTTCTTCACTCAAAGGGTGGTGAATCTCTGGAATTCTCTGCCCGTTGAAGTGGTGGAGGCTGCCTCGCTAAATATATTTAAGACGCGGGTTGATGGGTTTTTGATAAGTGAGGGGATTAAGAGTTATGGGGAGAGGGCGGGAATGTGGAACTGAGCCACGACAGATCAGCCATGATCTTATTGAATGGCGGGGCAGGCTCGAAGGACTAGATGGCCTACTCCTGCTCCTATTTCTTATGTTCTTATGTTTGTCTGTATAGCTCGCAGGAAACAATACTTTTCATTGTATGTTAATACAAGTGACAATAATAAATCAAATCAAAATCCACCACAGCCAAGAGGTATTTGAGAATCAGCCACATTGGTGCGGGGTCTGGAGTCACGTGCAGAAACATGGGAACAGGAGGGGAGGCCGTTTGGCCCTTCGAGCCTGGGGCGGCCCGGTGGCACAGTGGGTTAGCACTGCTGTCTCACAGCGCCAGGGACCCGGGTTCCATTCCCGGTGACACAGTGGGTTAGCACTGCTGTCTCACAGCGCCACGGACCCGGGTTCCATTCCCGGTGACACAGTGGGTTAGCACTGCTGTCTCACAGCGCCAGGGACCCGGGTTCCATTCCCGGTGACAGTGGGTTAGCACTGCTGCCTCACAGCGCCAGGGACCCGGGTTCCATTCCCGGTGACACAGTGGGTTAGCACTGCTGTCTCACAGCGCCAGGGACCCGGGTTCCATTCCCGGTGGCACAGTGGGTTAGCACTGCTGTCTCACAGCGCCAGGGACCCGGGTTCCATTCCCGGTGACACAGTGGGTTAGCACTGCTGCCTCACAGCGCCAGGGACCCGGGTTCCATTCCCGGTGACACAGTGGGTTAGCGCTGCTGTCTCACAGCGCCAGGGACCCGGGTTCCATTCCCGGTGACACAGTGGGTTAGCACTGCTGTCTCACAGCGCCAGGGACCTGGGTTCCATTCCCGGTGACACAGTGGGTTCGCACTGCTGTCTCACAGCGCCAGGGACCCGGGTTCCATTCCCGGTGACACAGTGGGTTAGCGCTGCTGCCTCACAGTGCCAGGGACCCGGGTTCCATTCCCGGTTTGGGTCACTGTCTGTGTGGAGTCTGCACGTTCTCCCCATGTCTGCGTGGGTTTCCTCCAGTTTCCTCCCACAGTCCAAAGATGTGCTGGTTGGGGTGGATTTGCTGTGCTAAATTCTCCCTCAGTGTAACCCGAACAGGCACCGGAGTGTGGTGACGAGAGGATTTTCAGTCACTTCATTGCAGTGTTAATGTAAACCTGCTTGTGAGATGAATAAATAAACTTTGTTTCTTGTTCTTTTTGGTTTCGGTGAGGCTGCTTCAGGAAGCTTTTGTTTCCCTTTTCAAGGCAAGAACTGTGACTGCTGGAGACACCCCAGAGGAGATTTACAGAGGAGTATCCCAGGTAGGCAGGGACTGCCACGTGCGGGAAGGGCTGGTTGGATTCAGACAATCGGATGGAAGCAGAGAGGATTTTTGGGGATTTGACAGCACTGGGAGTCTGTTTCAACTCAGTGCAGAGTGTGGGAACCGAGAGAACCATCGCAGAATAAGGATATAGTCATTCAGTATGGATTTGAGGATGAATTTAATCTCACAGAGTGATGTATCCCGGGAATTCTTTTCCCCAGGGAAGCTCTGGAGACAGAACGTTTCCTGGGGCTGGGGAATCCTTCAGGACTGAGGTTGGTGGGTCTGTAATCAGGGACTGAAGAGTTATGGAGATACAGCAGCCATGGGATCCAGGGGGCTTTGGCCTTGTGGATCCAGAACTGGCTTGCCTGCAGAAGGCAGAGAGTGGTTGTGGATGGGTCTTTTTCTGCATGGAGGTCGGTCACCAGTGGAGTGCCCCAGGGATCTGTTCTAGGACCCTTGCTGTTTGTCATTTTCATAAATGACCTGGATGAGGAAGTGGAGGGATGGGTTAGTAAGTTCGCCGATGACACGAAGGTTGGTGGTGTTGTGGACAGTCTGGAGGGATGTCAGAAGTTGCAGTGGGACATAGATAGGATGCAAGACTGGGCGGAGAAGTGGTAGATGGACTTCAACGCGGATAAATGTGTAGTGGTCCATTTTGGCAGGACCAACGGGATGCAGGAGTACATATCAAGGGTAGGAGTCTTAGCTGTGTTGAAGAGCAGAAGGATCTTGGGGTCCGGGTCCACAGGACTCTTAAATCGGCCTCGCAGGTGGAGGATGTGGTCAAGAAGGCGTATGGTGTACTGGCCTTCATTAATCGAGGGATTGAGTTTAGGAGTCGGGAGGTAATGCTGCAACTTTATAAGACCCTTGTCAGGCCCCACTTGGAGTACTGTGCGCAGTTCTGGTCGCCTCACTACAGGAAGGATGTGGAAGCTATTGAGAGGGTGCAGAGGAGATTTACAAGGATGTTGCCTGGATTGGGAGGCATGCCTTATGAAGATAGGTTGAGGGAGCTGGGACTCTTCTCCCTGGAGAGACGAAGGTTGAGAGGCGACGTGATGGAGGTTTATAAAATGTTGAGAGGAATAGATAGGGTGGATTCTCAGAGGCTATTTCCCAGGGCTGAAATGGTCGCTACGAGAGGACACAGGTTTAAGGTGCTGGGGAGGCAAGTACAGAGGTGATGTTAGGGGTAAGTTTTTCACTCAGAGGGTGGTGAGTGAATGGAATCGGCTGCCGTCAGTGGTGGTGGAGGCGAACTCGCTGGGGCCTTTTAAAAGACTTCTGGATGAGTATATGGGATTTAATGGGATTGGGGGTTATAGATAGGTCTATAGATTGGTAGGTATTGATGTGATCGGAGCAACTTGTGGGCCGAAGGGCCTGTTTGTGCTGTAGTGTTCTGTGTTCTACGTTCTAAGTTGACTTAGCGAGGGTTTGATTGGCCATGATCTTATCAGATGGCTGGGACAGACTTGAAGGGCAGAATGGCCTCCCCTTACATAGAAGCACCAGAGATAGGAGCAGAAGGCCATTCGGCCCTTCCAGCATGTGCCGCCATTTGGCCCATCGAGCCTGCCCCACCATTCATCACAATCGTGGCTGATCGTCCAACTCAATAGCCTATTCCTGCTTTCTCCCCATAACCTTTGATCTCATTTGCCCCCAAGTGCTATATCCAGCTGCCTCTTCAATAAATTCAACGATGTTTTAGCATCAACTGCTTCCTGTGATAATGAATTCCACAGGCTCACCACTCTCTGGGTGAAGAAATGTTTCCTCACCCCCCATCCTAAATGGTCTACCCTGAATCCTCAAACTGGTTCTGGACTCCCTCCACCATCAGAAACATCCTCCCTGCACCTACCCTGTCTAGTTCTGTTAGAATTTTATAAGTCTCTATGAGATTCCCCCTCATTCGTCTGAACTCCAGTGAAAACAATCCTAACCTAGTCAATGTCCCCTCATACATCAGTCCCGCCATCCCTGGGATCAGCCTGGTAAACTTTCACTGCACTCCCTCGAGAGCAAGAACATCCTCCCTTAGAAAAGGAGACTAAAAACTGCACACAATACTCTAGGTGTGGTCTCACCGAGGCCCTGTATAATTGCCTCTTGCTCCAATATCTGATGGTCTTATTGAATGGTGATGGGAGACAGTGAAGTTCTGGAACTGTCACTGGGCTTGTAATGGTTCCAAACGAGAGCACACAAACCATGGAAGGAGTAATGTCCCTCCCTCAGGGGAAATGGCAAGAACTGAGGGGAAAACACAGAGAAAGAGCAAGACCAGAATGTCAAGGAACCTGTTACCTCGTAATCGGTGACATTACAAAGAAGATCAAAACTCAAACACACGGGAGGCTTCAGGAAGATGGAATCCTTTCTCCTGTGGAGGGATAAAATCCAGTTAAAAAAAATCAAATAAATCTCATTAAATATCCACTAAAAACATTCCTCAGCAATGTGGCCCCAACAGTAACTGACACATTTCACTGCCCACTCTGTAATCTCCGTTATCTCACACAGACATAATCCACACACACACATTATAAACCCCTCACTGTATCTGTCTGATACTCTGTAATCCCCACTATCTCACACTGAGATATAATCCACACACACACATTATAAACCCCTCACTGTATCTGTCTGATACTCTGTAATCTCCGCGATCTCACACTGAGATATAATCCACACACACACATTTTCTGAATGAAATAATATTAAATAGTAATGATGAATGTCAGACTAATTGATCTGTCTTTTCCTGCTCTCTCTCTCTATCTGAATAATCGAATACATGTGAGCGGTTTGGAATTTAATCTAACCTCCCCTGACTCATGGGGACAGTTCTTGCCTTGAGCAGTGAGTCACTCTGAACAGACACATTTCCCCCCCCGCCTGACCCCTTCTCCCGGCTCAATGTTCACCCCACCCTTCACATGGTCAGTGTTCAGATGCAAATGTTGCCCCTACCTCTGTCCCAAGGCTCCGTGGACAGCCAGTGAGGCAGTGAGCAGAACCCCAGCCAGAAACATGGTTACTCTGTGTAAGAGAATCAAAGGGAGTGGTTAAATTCTGGCCATTCGCCCGACACGGGTTAGCACACACGGTCAGTCATCGGGCACAGCCTCATGTCTGTGTTCATGGACACAGGAAGATCAGGACTCATCCTCTACCTCATTGGCAGCTCCATGACTTCCCACATATTGCAGGACGTACATTCCATTCTGCCCCGCTGTCCCTTCATATCTTAACCTTCCAAACAATTCATTTTAAGTGGGATAAAGGGAATAATCGAGAATTTACTCACCAACCAGATCCTCGGGAGGGGGCCAGAGAGTGCGCACGGGGAGGGGGCCAGAGAGTGCGCACGGGGAGGGGGCCAGAGAGTGCGCACGGGGAGGGGGCCAGAGAGTGGACACTGTGGTTATGAAATTGTTTTGGCAGATAAGGCAAAGGAGAATACAAAGACCTTCTACAAATACATAAAGGGCAAAAGAGTAACAAGGGAGAGAGTAGGGTCTCTTAAGGATCAACAAGGTCATCTATGTGTGGATCCACAAGAGAGGGTGAGATCCTAAATGAATATTTCCCATCAGTATTCACTGTTGAGAAAAACATGGATGTTAGGGAACTTGGGGAAGTAAATATTGATGTCTTGAGGAGTGTACATATTACAGAGAAGGTGGTGCTGGATGTCTTAAAGCGCATCGAGGTAGATAAATCTGCGGGACCTGATGAAGTGTATCCCAGGACATTGTGGGAGGCTAGGGAGGAAATTGCGGGTCCCTTAGCCGAGATATTTGAATCATCGATAGTCACGGGTGAGGTGCCTGAAGATTGGAGAGGGGCAAATGTTGTGTCTTTGTTTAAAAAGGGCTGCAGGGAAAAGCCTGGGAACTACAGGCCAGTGAGCCTCACACCAGTGGTGGGTAAATTTTGGAAGATATTTTGAGAGACAGAATCCACACGCATTTCGAGACGCAAGGACTGATTAGGGACAGTCAGCATGGCTTTGTGAGTGGAAAATCATGTCTCACAAATTTGAGTGAGTTTTTTGAAGGGGTAATCAAGAAAGATAGATGAGGGCACTGCAATTGATGTTGTCTATATAGACTTTAGCAAGGCCTTTGACAAGGTACCGCAAGGTAGGTTGTTGTACAAAGTTAAATCTCATGGAATCCAGGGTGAGGGATCTAAATGGAGACAAAATTGGCTTCTTAACAGGAGCCAGAGGGTGGTTATAGAGGGTTGTTTTTCAAACTGGAGGCCTGTGACCAGCGATGTGCCTCAGGGATCAGTGCTGGGTCCACTGTTATTTGTCATTTATATTAATGATTTGGATGAGAATATAGGGGGCATGGTTAGTAAGTTTGCAGATGACACCAAGATTGGAGGCATAGTGGACAGTGAAGAAAGTTATCTCAGATTGTAACGGGATCTTGATCAATTGGGCCAGTGGGCTGATGAATGGCAGATGGAGTTTAATTTAGATAAATGCGAGCTGATGTATTTTGGTCGATTGAACCAGGGCAAGACTTACTCAGTTAATGGTAGGGCGTTGGGGAGAGTTACAGAACAAAGAGATCTCGGGGGACAGGTTCATAGCTCCTTGAAAGTGGAGTCACAGGCGGACAGAGTGGTGAAGAAGGCATTCAGCATGCTTGGTTTCATCGGTCAGAACATTGAATACAGGAGTTGGGACGTCTTGTTGAAGTTGTACAAGACATTGGTAAGGCCACACTTGGAATACTGTGTACAGTTCTGGTAACCCTATTATGGAAAGGATATTATTAAACTAGAAAGAGTGCAGAAAAGATTTACTCGGATGCTACCGGGACTTGATGGATTGAGTTATAAGGAGAGGCTGGAGAGACTGGGACTTTTTTCTCTGGAGTGTAGGAGGCTGAGGGGTGATCTTATAGAGGTCTATAAAATAATGAGGGGCACAGATCAGCTAGATAGTCAATATCTTTTCCCAAAGGTAGGGGAGTCTAAAACTAGAGGGCAGAGGTTTAAGGTGAGAGGGGAGAGATAGAAAAGAGACCTGAGGGGTAACTTTTTTCACACAGAGGGTGGTGTCAGGAATGAGCTGCCAGAATTACAACATTAAAAGACATTTAGACAGGTACAGGGATGGGTAAAATTTAGAAGGATATGGGCCAAACACGGGCAAATGAGGTTAGTTCAGTTTAGGAAACTAGTTTAGGTTAGCATAGAGGAGATGGACCGAACGGCCTGTTTTGGTGCTGTATATCTCTATGAGAGAGAGAGAGACTGGGACAGAGAGAGAGAGAGAGAGACTGGGACAGACAGAGAGAGAGAGAGAGACTGGGACAGAGAGAGAGAGAGAGAGACTGGGACAGAGAGAGAGAGAGAGACTGGGACAGAGAGAGAGAGAGAGAGAGAGACTGGGACAGAGAGAGAGAGAGAGAGAGCGAGACTGGGACAGAGAGAGAGAGAGAGAGAGAGAGAGACTGGGACAGAGAGAGAGAGAGAGAGAGAGACTGGGACAGAGAGAGAGAGAGAGAGAGAGAGAGACTGGGACAGAGAGAGAGAGAGAGAGAGAGAGAGACTGGGACAGAGAGAGAGAGAGAGAGAGAGACTGGGACAGAGAGAGAGAGAGAGAGAGAGACTGGGACAGAGAGAGAGAGAGAGAGAGAGACTGGGACAGAGAGAGAGAGAGAGAGAGCGAGACTGGGACAGAGAGAGAGAGAGAGAGAGAGAGAGACTGGGACAGAGAGAGAGAGAGAGAGAGAGACTGGGACAGAGAGAGAGAGAGAGAGAGAGAGACTGGGACAGAGAGAGAGAGAGAGAGAGAGAGACTGGGACAGAGAGAGAGAGAGAGAGAGAGAGAGACTGGGACAGAGAGAGAGAGAGAGAGAGAGAGACTGGGACAGAGAGAGAGAGAGAGAGAGAGAGACAGACTGGGACAGAGAGAGAGAGAGAGAGACATTGTGGGGTGGGGGGGGGGAGTCAATGATCCAACATCACTGTGACTGGCCTGGATCACACTGGTTCCGGCCCCTGCACCCCCCCCCCATCTACTACCCCATTCCCCCCTGCCCCCCATCCTTTTCCTCCCGACCCCCCCCATCCCCTTAGCCACTATCCCCTTCCCCCCACCCACCCCCTGCTGGACAGTTACATAGAACATAGAACACTACAGCACAAACAGGCCCTTCGGCCCACGAGTTGCGCCGATCACATCAATACCTACCAATCTATAGACCTATCTATAACCCCCAATCCCATTAAACCCCATATACTCATCCAGAAGTCTTTTAAAAGACCCCAGCGAGTTCGCCTCCACCACCACTGACGGCAGCCGATTCCATTCACTCACCACCCTCTGAGTGAAAAACTTACCCCTAACATCTCCTCTGTACTTTCCTCCCCGCACCTTAAACCTGTGTCCTCTCGTAGCAACCATTTCAGCCCTGGGAAATAGCCACCGAGAATCCACCCTATCTATTCCTCTCAACATTTTATAAACCTCTATCAGGTCGCCTCTCAACCTTCGTCTCTCCAGGGAGAAGAGTCCCAGCTCCCTCAACCTATCTTCATAAGGCATGCCTCCCAATCCAGGCAACATCCTTGTAAATCTCCTCTGCACCCTCTCAATAGCTTCCACATCCTTCCTGTAGTGAGGCGACCAGAACTGCGCACAGTACTCCAAGTGGGGCCTGACAAGGGTCTTATAAAGTTGCAGCGTTACCTCCCGATTCCTAAACTCAATCCCTCGATTAATGAAGGCCAGTACACCATACGCCTTCTTGACCACATCCTCCACCTGCGAGGCCGATTTAAGAATCCTGTGGACCCGGACCCCAAGATCCTTCTGCTCTTCAACACAGCTAAGACTCCTACCCTTGATATTGTACTCCTGCATCCCGTTGGTCCTGCCAAAATGGACCACTACACATTTATCCGGGTTGAAGTCCATCTGCCACTTCTCCGCCCAGTCTTGCATCCTATCTATGTCCCACTGCAACTTGTGACATCCCTCCAGACTATCCACAACACCACCAACCTTCGTGTCATCAGCGAACTTACTAACCCATCCCTCCACTTCCTCATCCAGGTCATTTATGAAAATGACAAACAGCAAGGGTCCTAGAACAGATCCCTGGGGCACTCCACTGGTGACCGACCTCCATGCAGAAAAAGACCCATCCACAACCACACTCTGCCTTCTGCAGGCAAGCCAGTTCTAGATCCACAAGGCCAAAGCCCCTTGGATCCCATGCCCTCTCACCTTCTCAAGAAGTCTTGCACGGGGGACCTTATCAAAACGCCTTGCTGAAGTCCATGTAAACCACATCCACCGCTCTTCCTTCGTCAATGTGTTCAGTCACATTTTCAAAGAACTCAACTAGGCTCGTAAGGCACGACCTGCCCTTGACAAAACCATGCTGACTATTTCTGATCATTCTAAACTTCTCTAAATGCTCATAAATCCTGTCCCTCAGAAGCCTCTCCATCAGCTTACCAACCACTGAGGTCAGACTCACCGGTCGGTAATTTCCCGGGCTATCCCTGTTCCCTTTCTTGAAAATAGGAACCACATCCGCAATCCTCCAATCCTCCGGAACCTCTGCCGTCTCCATCGACGACGCAAAGATCATCACCAGGTGCTCTGCAATCACCTCCCTCACCTCCCACAGTAACCTGGGGTACATCCCGTCTGGTCCCAGCGACTTGTCTATCTTGATAGACCTGTTCGGGCGGGATGGGGTGGGTCTGAACCGTGCTGGGACCAGAGTGCTGGCGAATCGAGTAAAGAGGACTGTAGACAGGGCTTTAAACTAATTAGGGAGGGGGAGGGTGCGAGGGTAGGTGACTTTACGAGGTCTAAAGTTGAGGAGAGTGTACATGTAAGGGAAGAGGCCGAGGATGTCCCAATAATAGAGGGAGTAGGGGGCGTGAGTATAGTTGGTGGCGTTGCGGCAAATAGGGTCCAGGTGAAGGCTGGGATGAAAGCACTTTATCTGAATGCATGAAGCATTCGGAATAAAGTGGATGAGCTGGTGGCACAGATCGACACAAATGGATACGATCTGGTGGCCATTACAGAGACGTGGCTGCAGGGTGACAGGGACTGGGAGCTGAATGTACAGGGCTATCAAGTGTTTAGGAAGGATAGGCAGGAGGGAAAAGGGGGGGGCGTAGCTCTGCTGATTAAGGATAGCATCACGGTGGTAGCAAGGGATGATATTGGAGCCAAGGAGCAGAGGGTGGAATCGTTGTGGGTGGAGATTAGGAACAGCAAAGGGAGGAAGACGCTGGTGGGTGTCGTCTATAAGCCCCCGAATAATGATCTGGAGGTGGGGCAGGCTGTTAACGCGCAAATAAGTGCGGCGTGCAGGAATGGGACGGCAGTAGTTATGGGGGATTTCAATCTGTATATTGATTGGTCGACCCATGTTGGACGTGGGGGGCTTGAGGAAGAGTTCTTGGAATGCTGCCAGGATAGTTTCCTCGAACAGTGTGTGTTGGAGCCGACGAGGGAGCGAGCTATCTTGGATCTGGTGCTATGTAATGAAGTGGGTATAATTAGGTACCTTGTGGTGAAGGATCCTCTTGGGGAGAGTGATCATTGTACGGTGGAGTTTCTGATGCAGATGGAGGAGGAGAAAGTGGGTTCCCGGACACGCGTCCTTTGTTTGAATAGAGGGGAGTACGGTAAGATGAGAGTAGAATTGGCGAATGTGGACTGGGGGAGCGCGTTGGAGGGAGGGTCTGTTGAGGAGCAGTGGAGGATCTTTAAGGAGATCTTTCTTGGTGCTCAGCGGAAATTTATTCTGATGGTCAAAAAGGATAGTAGGAGGAGAGGTAATAAGCCGTGGATAACGAAGGAGGTGAAGGAAAGTGTTAAACTAAAAGCGGATGCGTTTAGAGTAGCTAAGAGTAGTGGGCGAGAAGAGGATTGGGAGAGGTTTAAATGTCAACAAAGATTGACAAAGAAGTTGATAAAGAAGGGTAGGAGAAACTATGAAGCTGGGCTAGCGCTTAATATAAAAAAGGATAGCAAGAGTTTTTATAAATATATAAAAAGGAAGAGGCTGGCTAGGGTGAATGTTGGTCCTTTAGAGGATGAGAAAGGGGACCTAGTGGTAGGGGATGGGGATATGGCTAAGGTATTGAATAACTTTTTTGTTTCTGTCTTCACGGAGGAGGACGTGAATAATTTGCCGGGTGTTAGCGATGGAAAGGTGGTAGGACTGGAGGGTCTTAATGACATTACTGTTACTAGAAAGGCGGTGCTCGACAGACTGGAGGGACTGATTGTGGACAAGTCCCCAGGACCGGATGGAATGCATCCGAGGGTTCTGAAAGAAATGGCGGAGGTGATAGTGGATGCCTTGGCGGTTATTTTCCAAACGTCGCTGGATTCCGGGGAAGTGCCGGATGATTGGAAAACGGCTAATGTTACGCCATTGTTTAAGAAGGGTGCCAGGCAAAAGGCGGGGAATTATAGGCCGGTTAGTTTAACGTCTGTGGTAGGTAAAATGTTAGAATCTGTCACTAAGGAGGAAATTGCGAGGCATCTTGAAGGAAATTGCTTGATAGAGCAGACGCAGCACGGTTTCATTAAAGGGAAGTCGTGTCTGACAAATTTACTGGAGTTCCATGAGGATGTGTCTAGGGCGGTGGATAGAGGAGAGCCGGTGGATGTGGTCTTTCTAGATTTTTAGAAGGCGTTTGACAAAGTGCCTCACAAGAGGTTATTGCAGAAGGTCGAGGGACATGGAGTTGGGGGTAGGGTGTTAGCGTGGATAGAGGATTGGTTGTCAAATAGGAGGCAGAGAGTGGGGGTCAACGGGTGCTATTCGGATTGGCGGATGGTGACTAGTGGAGTGCCCCAGGGGTCGGTGCTGGGGCCTCAGCTTTTTACCATTTATATAGATGATCTGGAGGAGGGAACTGAGCGTAGAGTGTCGAAATTTGCTGATGACACCAAGATTGGGGGAACGGCAAATTGTGCGGAGGGTGTGGAGAGTCTGCAGAAGGATCTAGATAGGCTGGGCGAATGGGCCAGGAAATGGCAAATGGAATTTAATGTTGGCAAGTGTGAGGTGGTCCACTTTGGTAGGAAGAATGGTAGGAAGGACTATTACTTACGGGGCGAAAAACTGCAGCAGGCGACAGTGCAGAGGGACCTCGGGGTCCTTGTGCATGAGTCGCAAAAACCCAGCTTGCAGGTGCAGCAGGTGGTCAGGAAGGCGAATGGGATGCTGGCCTTCATAGCGAGGGGGATTGAATATAAAAGTAGGGAGGTCTTGCTGCAGCTGTATAGGGCATTGGTGAGGCCGCAGCTGGAGTACTGTGTGCAGTTTTGGGCGCCGCACCTGCGCAAAGATATTTTCGCCTTGGAGGGAGTGCAGAGGAGGTTTACTAGGCTGATATCGGAGTTGAGGAGGTTGAGCTATGAGGAGAGGCTGAATAAACTGGGCTTGTACTCGTTAGAGTTTAGAAGAATGAGGGGAGATCTCATTGAGACGTATAAGATGATGAATGGGATGGATAGGATAGAGGTGGAAAGACTCTTCCCGCTCAAAAAAGACAGTAGGACTAGGGGGCACAGCCTCAAGATAAAAGGGGGGCGGTTTAGAACGGAGTTGAGGAGGAACTTCTTCACTCAAAGGGTGGTGAATCTCTGGAATTCTCTGCCCGTTGAAGTGGTGGAGGCTGCCTCGCTAAATATTTTTAAGATGTGGGTTGATGGGTTTTTGATAAGAGAAGGGATTAAGGGTTATGGGGAGAGGGCGGGAAAGTGGAACTGAGCAGCGACAGATCAGCCATGATCTTATTGAATGGCGGGGCAGGCTCGAAGGGCTAGATGGCCTACTCCTGCTCCTATTTCTTATGTTATGTTCTTATTGATAGAATTCAAAAGTTCTAACATATCTTCTTCCTTAATATCCACATACTCAATCTTTTCCATCTGCTGCAAACCTGCAGCAAAATCTCCCAGATCACTTTCCACCGTGAATACCGAGGCAAAGTACTCATTAAGCACCTCTGCCATTTCTTCTGGTTCCACACAGACCTTTCCCCCTTCACCTTTTATAGGTCCTATCCCTTCTCTCCTCATCCTTTTACTTTTCACATATTTGTAGAAGGCCTTGGGATTCTCCTTAATCTTACCCGCCAAGGCCTTCTCATGACCCCTTCTGGCTCTCCGAATTTCCCTTTTAAGCTCCTTCCTACAATCCTTATACTCCTCTAGATCCTTAACATCTCCGAGCTCCCTGAACCTTTTGTACACCTTCCTTTTCTTCCTGACCAGGTTCACCACAGCCTTCGTGCACCACGGTTCCCGCGACCTACCAAAACCTCCTTGTCTCATCGGAACGTTGTCGTGCAGAGCTCCAGACAAACATTCCTTGAATATCCGCCACCTTCCTTCTGTACTTTTCCCCAAGAATGCCTCCTTCCCGTTTATTTGTCCAATTAACTTCCTGACATCTTCGTATTTCCCCTTACTCCAGAAATTACCTCTCGAGAAAGTTGACAGACTTTCTGCTAACACAAACCCATCGTCCCCCCGAGAGTGACTGGATCCCATTCACTAACTGGGAAAGCCCGGTGTTTCCCGGGGAACACTCCCCCTCCCACCACCAGGCGGATTGGGGAAGGGGTTGGGAATAATCCAGGCCCCTGAACGGTGGGACCTCGGAGACAGGGATATGGCGGTCTGTGCAGGAACATCCACCCAATTCTCCGACAGCAGATAAACCCCTTCCCCGGTTATTGAAATAAACCTTTCCGAATCCCGGTGATGAGGCTGTCTCCCACTCAGTCATTGATCCAGCGGGAAGACTGGAGACTCTGAGCGATAAGGGACTTACCCCGTCTCTGTTCTGTTCCGTCTGAGTCTCTGTCTGAGGCAGACACATATAAAGGCAAAAGGGAGGGTTCATTCCACATTCATCACAGGAAAATCACACAAAAATCTTTAATCACCTTAACCTCAGGTATTGTATCATAGACACATTCATTAACCTGTTAATCGCCACCATTATCCTGTAATAAAACCAGTATTTCTCAATGTCTGTATGTCACTGAGACGTGACGGAGCCTCTCCCCATTTCCCCATCGCTCAAATCTCTATTTCTGTAATAACAGAGGGAAGGGTCAGGACAGGGAGAGTGAGGGGTGGGGGGGAGGCTTTCAACCCCAGGATGGGGGGGTTAAACTGTCCCACAGTGTCCAAAGATGTGCGGGTGAGGGGGATTGTGATTGGGGACGGGACGGGACGGGACGGGGACGGTGCGATGGGGGACAGGACGGGACGGGGGGTGGGTGCGATGGGGGACGGGGGACGTGCGATGGAGAAGGGGTCTCGGTGAGAGTCAGGGAAATGGTTTCCAGAGGGTCGGGTCATTGGGCGGGGGGGGGGGGGGGGGGGGGTGGTGGTGGTGGTGGTGTGGTGGTGGTGGTGGTGGTGTTGGTGGTCCGGGGGAGGTGCCCTGACTCCATTCCGGAGGGATGTCTCTTGCGGACTCAGACTGGGCTGTGTCGGGAGATACTGACTGGAGCTGAGGGGAATCAGGGAGATCGGATTGAGCTGACTAAGATCTTCCAGTATTCAGAGAATGCCAAGGACGCGAGGCTTTAGTCATCGGATAAATTTAAAACCAATTGGGAAGGGATTGTTTCACTCGGAGCGTGTGGAATTGTGGAATCTGTTTGCCCGGAGTTTGCTGGATGCTGAACATTGAGTGAGTTTATTGAGGAGACAGAGAGGTTTTTAATCAGGGTTCCCGAGAGCAAACAGGACAGTCGAGATCAGACCCTGAATATAGAGGAACACAATTAGACCATTCAGCCCATCGAATCCTCTCTGCCACTCCATCACGGTGAAATATTCCTCATCCCTGTTTCCCTGTCTTCTCCCCACGACCCTTCAACTCCTTCCCAATTCGAAATCTGCCTGACGCCTCCTGGAATGGACTCACTGTCCCAGAATCTCAGCAAATTCCACAGATTCACAACCCTTTGGGAGAAGGAGTTTCTCCTCCAACTCTCTTTTCAATTTGCTGCCCTTTATCCTCTGGTCCCGGATTGTCCCAGTGCCGGAAACATCCGCTCCGTGTCTCCTGAAGGGATCAGCCAGGATAGTATTCACGGTGCAGGGGCTGGATGCCCTTCTCCTGCTCCGAGCCCTCCTGGTTCTGCCTGCTTTAGTCTGGAGGTAACATTAGGATGGGGCTAACAGCAGCTAATTGGATGATTGAGAGGTGAGGTTGGGCTGGGAATACAATTGGAATTCCAGGCTGGATTGTTGGTGTGCCGAGGTTACACGCACATTGCTGCAGGCCCACTGAAAGCAGCCCCGGATTCACAGGGAGGGTGTAACTGTGGGAAGAAAGTGGTGAAAGATGATCACCGCTCCTCCCACACATCCACAGCAATGCAAGGCACAGGAATGTGGGAATGCCAGCTCGGAATGAGTGCTCTGGAAGAACCCAGTGTAAAGTGAGCAGATACATTAGTGAAGCCAGTGATATTCTGGAGATGGGAATAGACCCTTTAGTGAGGGAACATTCCAATATCACACAGACCCCATACAGAAAGGATATTATTCAACTAGAAAGAGAAGATTTACTGGGATGTTACCGGGACTTGATGGATTGAGTTATAAGGAGAGGCTGGAGAGACTGGGACTTTTTTCTCTGGAGTGTAGGAGGCTGAGGGGTGATCTTATAGAGGTCTATAAAATAATGAGGGGCACAGATCAGCGAGATAGTCAATATCTTTTCCCAAAGGTAGGGGAGTCTAAAACTAGAGGGTTTAAGGTGAGAGGGGAGAGATACGAAAGGGTCCAGAGGGGCAATTGTTTCACACAGAGGGTGGTGAGTGTCTGGAACGAGCTGCCAGAGGCAGTAGTAGAGACGGGGGCAATTTTATCTTCTAAAAAGCATTTAGACAGTTACACAGGTACGATGGGTATAGAGGGATATGGGGGCAAACACGGGCAACTGGGATTAGCTTAGGGGTTTAAAAAAAAGGGGTAGCATGGAGAAGTTGGGCCGAAGGGCCTGTTTCCATGCTGTAAACCTCGATGACTCTATTGACTGGTCAGCAGGTAGCTGGATGGAGTCAGTAAAAGTGTATTTATTAGTGTCACAAGTAAGGCTTACATTAACACTGCAATGAAGTTACTGTGAAAATCCCCTAGTTGCCACCCTCCAGTGCCTGTTCAGGGATACTGAGGGAGAATTTAACAAGGCCAATCCATCCTAACCAACACATCATTCAGACTGTGAAGCCCAGGAAACACTGAAACATAGAACAAGGCTCAAAATCATTGGACTAAATTTTCCAATATTAATTTGACAGTTTACTAATACTGGTCCCATCCTGAATTGAGACTGACTCTCAACTCCAAAGGCAGCGAGCGGGGTGTGGGGAATAAACGCTGGCCAGCCAGTGATACCCATGTCCCACACACTAACTGAAGTGGTGTTGGTGGTAAGCTGCCTTCTGGAATCACTGAGGTGTAGGTACATCCACACTGCTGTTAGGGAGGGAGCTCCAAACTGACAAATCCCTTCAGGAACATAGAGAAAGTAGGAATGATCTTAAACATGGAATCAGGAGGCTAAAAAGGGCTGTGAATTTAGCAAACAGAGTCAAGGAGAATCCCAAGGCTTTTTGTGCGTATATTAGGAACCAGAGGGTGGTAAGAGAAAGATAGGCCCACTCAAAAATAATGGAGGGAAGCTCTACGTGGAATCACAGGAAGAGAACATAAGAACTAGGAGCAGGAGTAGGCCATTCGGCCCCTCGAACCTGCTCCGTCCTTCAATAAGATCGTGGCTGATCTTTACGTGGACTCAGCTCCGCTTACCCACCCGCTCACCATAACCCTCAATTCCTTTAATGTTCAAAAATCTATCTATCCTTGTCTTAAAAACATTCAATGAGGGAGCCTCAACTGGGCAGAGAATTCCACAGATTCCCAACCCTTTGTGTCAAGAAGTTCCTCCTCAACTCAGTCCGAAATCTGCTTCTCCTTATTTTGAGGCTATGCCCCTAGTTCTAGTTTCACCCTCCAGTACAACAACTTCCCTGCTTCTATCTGATCTATTCCCTTCATAAGCTTATATGTTCCAACAAGATCTCCCCTCATTCTGCTGAATTCCAATGAGTATAGCCCCAGTCTACTCAGACTCTCCTCATAAGCCAACCCTCTCAACTCTGGAATCACCCTAGTGAATCTCCTCTGCATCCCCTCCAGTGCCAGTATATCCTTTCCCAAGTAAGAGGATGCGATATTTGATGAGAAATTGTATCAGTTTTCACCAAGGAGAAGGACATGACAGATATTGTGGTCAGGGACAGATGTGAGGTGATGCATTTTAGAGGAACAAATTTAGATGTGAACTATACTGTAAATGGCAGAACCCTTCAGAACATTCACATACAGAGGGATCTGGGCGTGCAGGTTCCCAGTTCCTTAAAAGCAGCAACACAGGTGGTCAAGGTGATTAAGAAAGCATGTGGAACGCTTGCTTCATCAGCCGAGGCATTGAGTACAGGAGTTGGGAAATCATGTTGCAGCTTTATAAAACCTTGATTAGGCTGCATTTGGAGTATTGCGTGCAGTTTTGGTCACCACACTACCAGGAGGAGGTGGAAGCTTTGGAGAGAGTGCAAAGAAGGTTCACCAGGATGTTGCCTGGTCTCGAGGGTGTTGGCTGTGAGGAGAGGTTGAATAAACTAGGATTATTTTCACTGGAAAGACGGAGGCTGAGGGGAGACCTGATAAAGGTCTGCAATATGATGAGAGGCACAGACAGGGTGGATAGTCAGAGGCTTTTTCCCCAGGGTGGAAGTGACAATTACAAGAGGGCACAGGTTCAAGATGAGAGGGGGACAGTTGAAGGGAGATGTGCAGGGAAAGTTTTTCACACAGAGAGTGGTGGATGTCTGGAATCTGCTGCCAAAGAAGTTGACGGAAACAGGCACATTAGCAACTTTTAGGAGGCATCGGGATGGATACATGAAATAGGAAAAGGGGTGGATGGATATTCCACCCACTGCAGCAAATGTGATGCCACTGTTTAAAAAAGGAGGTAGACATTCAAGGGAATCCCCCAAGTGAAACAAGTCTCGGCTGATGGAGATGGACTCACCAGTTTAATATTCTGTCCACGTTGAAATTTCCGGATGGCCTCCTTTGGGATGGGAGCAGGTCCCGGGAAAGGGTCTTTATTCTGAGGTGGGAAAAAGGATTGATTCAGACCGATGGAGGACGAGGAACCCATCTTCCACTGCCTTTAAAATATTCAGTGATAGCCCCTCCCCACCACCCCCCTCCCCGCCAACCCCCCTCCCCATCCGCTACCCCCCTCCCCCCACCAACCCCCCCTCCCCATCCGCCAACCCCCCTCCCCATCCGCCAACCCCTCCTCCCCCCGCCAACCCCCCTCCCCATCCGCCAACCCCCCCTCCCCCCGCCAACCCCCTATCGCCGCCCCCTCGCTGTCTGAGGCAGTGTGTTCCAACGTCACAAAACCCTCAGACAAAACTCAATTCTAATCACTGTCTGTGTGGAGTCTGCATGTTCTCCCCATGTCTGCGTGGGTTTCCTCTGGGTGCTCCGGTTTCCTCCCACAGTTTGAAAGATGTGCTGGTTAGGGTGCATTGGTCGTGCTAAATTCTCCCTCAGTGTAACCCGGACAGGCGCCAGAGTGTGGGGACTGGGGGATTTTCACAGTAACTTCATTGCAGTGTTAATGTAAGCCTACTTGTGACACTAGTAAATAAACAAACTTTAGCAGGGCGACTCCCTAATTCTAAACCACCGCCCCCCCCACCCATTCCCCACCACCAAGGGGACATCGTAGAACAGTATCACACGGGAAACATCAAGGCTGTGCTGACACATGATATCTTTTCTAAACTAAAGACAGTTTTACCCCTATCCCTCAATTCCTGGCAATTCTCTCCATACCCAGCTTGTGAAGATCATTCAGAATTGTATAAACGTGGATCAGGTCACCCCTCACTCTTCTAAACTCCAGTAAGAACAAGCCCAGTCTGTGCCCTCGTTACACAACCCATTCCTCCCAGTATCAATCTACTAAACCCTCTCGGAACCTCCTCCGATGTATTTACATCCTTCCCTGAATAAGGAGACCAGAGCTGGACACACTATCTGAGATGTTGTCTTGCCAATGTCCTGCACAAGTCAATCACAACACCCTGACCTGGCCATTCAAATCCTCTGATAAAGGAAAGCATCCCATGATCTTCCTGTGTGACTTGCTGTATGGACAGACACACAATCCCTGAGTGATCACAACGGATCCGGAATGCCTCCTGATCCGGTCAGTGGTCGCATCAGGTCTGGACGTGTTTGTCACACACACACACACACCCCTCTCCCCCAATCAACTGATCACACTGGATCTAAAGAAACCCCACAGTGCAGAAGAGGCCATTCAACCCATCAAATCTGCACAGACTCTCTGAAAGAATATCTCACTCCAGCCCTCACCCCATGTATTTACCCCGATAGTCCCCCTAACCTGCACATCCCGGGACACTAAGGGACAATTTAGCACGGCCAATCCCCCTAACCTGCACATCCCGGGACACCAAGGGACAATTTAGCACGGCCAATCCCCCTAACCTACACATCCCGGGACACTAAGGGACAATTTAGCACGGCCAATCCCCCTAACCTGCACATCCCGGGACACCAAGGGACAATTTAGCACGGCCAATCCCCCTAACCTGCACATCCCGGGACACTAAGGGACAATTTAGCACGGCCAATCCCCCTAACCTGCACATCCCGGGACACTGAGGGACAATTCAGCACGGCCAATCCACCCTAACCTGCACATCCCGGGACACCAAGGGACAATTTAGCATGGCCAATCCACCCTAACCTGCACATCCCGGGACACTAAGGGACAATTTAGCACGGCCAATCCCCCTAACCTACACATCCCGGGACACTAAGGGACAATTTAGCATGGCCAATCCACCCTGACCTGCACATCTTTGGGCACTGGGAGGAAACCCTGACAGACATGGGGAGGACATGCAGTCTCCACACAGACAGTGACCTGAGGCCCGAACTGAAAGCGAGTCCTTGGCACCCCTGCCAGCGCCAGGCACCGTGCCCACCCGCAATCCAGACAGTCTCCCGAGTGCACAGACTGGATCATCGCCGACTTCTGGTTTAGAGGCTCCAACAGGACACGTCCCCACTCACCCCGGATATCAGTGTCTTCCCGGGATTCCTCCAGTTCCGGCTGTTCTCCCGCTGCACTGTGTGAGGATTGAGACTGGATGGATTTTCCTCCGGCCTCCTGTCAGACACCCTCTGTTTCTCCTTGGTCAGAACCACTCAGGAGCAGTGTTCACATCCGTCTCCCAGTAACGTTTGCGTTTCTGTACGGAGCAGATCGAGACAGTGAGACCAGGACCTACTCTCTCGACCCGCTCCACATTCCTCTCTCTCTCTCCATTCCCACGTTCTCTCGCCCCTCTCTCTCTCCATTCCCACGTTCTCTCGCCCTCTTCCCATTCCCACGTTCTCTCGCCCTCTCTCTCTCCATTCCCACGTTCTCTCGCCCTCTCTCTCTCCATTCCCACGTTCTCTCGCCCTCTCTCTCTCCATTCCCACGTTCTCTCGCCCTCTCTCTCTCCATTCCCACGTTCTCTCGCCCTCTCTCTCCATTCCCACGTTCTCTCGCCCTCTCTCTCTCCATTCCCACGTTCTCCGCCCTCTCTCTCCATTCCCACGTCTCTCGCCCTCTCTCTCTCCATTCCCACTGCTCTCGCCTCTCTCTCCATTCCCACGTTCTCGCCCTCCTCTCCCAGTCCCACTCGCCTCTCTCCATTCCCACGTTCCCTCTCTCTCTCTCTCCATTCCCACATTCCCTCTCTCTCTCTCTCCATTCCCACATTCTCTCTCTCTCTCTCTCTCTCTCATTCCCACATTCTCTCTCTCTCTCTCTCTCTCCATTCCCACATTCTCTCTCTCTCTCTCTATTCCCACATTCTCTCTCTCTCTCTCTCTCTCCATTCCACATTCTCTTCTCTCTCTCTCCATTCCCACATTCTCTCTCTCTCTCTCTCCATTCCCACATTCTCTCTCTCTCTCTCTCCATTCCCACATTCTCTCTCTCTCTCTCTCCATTCCCACATTCTCTCTCTCTCTCTCTCCATTCCCACATTCTCTCTCTCTCTCCATTCCCACATTCTCTCTCTCTCCATTCCCACATTCTCTCTCTCTCTCCGTTCCCACATTCTCTCTCTCTCTCTCTCTCCGTTCCCACATTCTCTCTCTCTCTCTCTCTCTCCATTCCCACATTCTCTCTCTCTCTCTCTCTCTCCATTCCCACATTCTCTCTCTCTCTCTCTCTCTCTCCATTCCCACATTCTCTCTCTCTCTCTCTCTCCATTCCCACATTCTCTCTCTCTCTCTCTCCATTCCCACATTCTCTCTCTCTCTCTCTCCATCCCACATTCTCTCTCTCTCTCTCTCCATTCCCACATTCTCTCTCTCTCTCTCTCCCATTCCCACATTCTCTCTCTCTCTCTCTCTCTCCATTCCCACATTCTCTCTCTCTCTCTCTCTCCATTCCCACATTCTCTCTCTCTCTCTCTCCATTCCCACATTCTCTCTCTCTCTCCATTCCCACATTCTCTCTCTTTTCTCTCTCTCCATTCCCACATTCTCTCTCTCTCTCTCTCCATTCCCACATTCTCTCTCTCTCTCTCTCCATTCCCACATTCTCTCTCTCTCTCTCTCCATTCCCACATTCTCTCTCTCTCTCCATTCCCACATTCTCTCTCTCTCTCCATTCCCACATTCTCTCTCTCTCTCCATTCCCACATTCCCTCTCTCTCTCCATTCCCACATTCTCTCTCTCTCTCTCTCCATTCCCACATTCTCTCTCTCTCTCTCTCCATTCCCACATTCTCTCTCTCTCTCCATTCCCACATTCTCTCTCTTTCTCTCTCTCTCCATTCCCACATTCTCTCTCTCTCTCTCTCCATTCCCACATTCTCTCTCTCTCTCTCTCCATTCCCACATTCTCTCTCTCTCTCTCTCCATTCCCACATTCTCTCTCTCTCTCCATTCCCACATTCTCTCTCTCTCTCTCTCTCTCCATTCCCACATTCCCTCTCTCTCTCTCTCCATTCCCACATTCTCTCTCTCTCTCCATTCCCACATTCTCTCTCTCTCTCCATTCCCACATTCTCTCTCTCTCTCTCTCTCTCCATTCCCACATTCTCACCCTCATTTTTGTTCCAGGCGCCGCCATTTTGTCGGCGTCACGAACACTTCCTCCACCCAAACACGCCCCTTCCGCCCCCAGTCCCCGCCCCACCCCGTTACCACTGAACGCCCGAGTACGCCCTCTTACGCTGCCCAATCCCCGCCACTTCCGCTCCTCCACTGCTGCCTATTCTGGCCCTAGGACACGCCCCTTCCGCTTACCGTCCCCGCCCCTCTCGCTCCCCAGGAACAGCCCACCCTTTCCCCCGGGCCCCGCCCATGGATGCCACGTCCCTGACGGACCCCAGGCCTCGCCCTTCTCAATCCCTAGGCACCGCCCCTCCCGCACCCCAGGACTCGCCCCTCCTGCTTCCGAGGCCCCGCCCATCCCCAACTCCGGCACCGCCCCTCCCAGGCAACGCTCCCGACCGCTCCCCAGGCCTTGAACATCCATCCGCAGGCCCCGCCCTTCTCGCCCTTACGTCTCCCGGCCCCGCCCAACCCGCAACAAGCCACGCCCCCAGGGCCGCGCCCCTCCCACCCCTGGACCCGCCCATCCCGGACCCAACCCCGCCCCTCTCCCCTGGCCCCGCCCCCTCAGGGAGCTGCTGAATCTGAGAGTAAAAGTGAATCATCAGAAAATGAATGAATAATAAAATAAATCAGATTATTATCATAATATTCCCCATCTCACAGGAAAACTCAATCAGTCTGTGTTTCAATTCATTCATAACATTCCCCAAAACCCCAAACCCAAACCCCCCAATTAAACAAATCATTCCCAGTCACTGATCCGGGATGTGGATTCAGTCCGTTCCCCCTGTTCCCAGTCACCGATCCGGGATGTGGATTCAGTCCGTTCCCCTGTTCCCGGTCACCGATCCGGGATGTGGATTCAGTCCGTTCCCCCTGTTCCCAGTCACTGTCGGCGATCCGGGACGTGGATTCAGTCCGTTCCCCCTGTTCCCAGTCAGTGATCCGGGATGTGGATTCAGTCCGTTCCCCCTGTTCCCAGTCACTGTCGGCGATCCGGGATGTGGATTCAGTCCGTTCCCCCTGTTCCCAGTCAGTGATCCGGGATGTGGATTCAGTCCGTTCCCCCTGTTCCCAGTCAGTGATCCGGGATGTGGATTCAGTCCGTTCCCCTGTTCCCAGTCAGTGATCCGGGATGTGGATTCAGTCCGTTCCCCCCTGTTCCCAGTCACCGATCCGGATGTGCATTCAGTCCGTTCCCCCTGTTCCCGGTCACTGATCCGGGATGTGGATTCAGTCCGTTCCCCCTGTTCCCAGTCACTGTCGGCGATCCGGGATGTGGATTCAGTCCATTCCCCCTGTTCCCAGTCACTGTCGGCGATCCGGGATGTGGATTCAGTCCGTTCCCCCTGTT
Organism: Carcharhinus amblyrhynchos; assembly: GCF_965287045.1. NCBI lineage: Eukaryota > Metazoa > Chordata > Chondrichthyes > Carcharhiniformes > Carcharhinidae > Carcharhinus > Carcharhinus amblyrhynchos. Next base: position 88,809 of record NW_027650385.1, read on the forward strand.
CCCAGTCACTGATCCAGGATGTGGATTCAGTCCGTTCCCCCTGTTCCCAGTCACCGATCCAGGATGTGGATTCAGTCCGTTCCCCTGTTCCCAGTCACTGTCGGCGATCCGGGATGTGGATTCAGTCCGTTCCCCCTGTTCCCAGTCACTGATCCGGGATGTGGATTCAGTCCGTTCCCCCTGTTCCCAGTCACTGATCCGGGATGTGGATTCAGTCCGTTCCCCCTGTTCCCAGTCACTGGTCGGCGGATCCGGGATGTGGATTCAGTCCGTTCCCCCTGTTCCCGGTCACTGATCCGGGATGTGGATTCAGTCCGTTCCCCCTGTTCCCAGTCACCGATCCGGGATGTGGATTCAGTCCGTTCCCCCTGTTCCCGGTCACTGATCCGGGATGTGGATTCAGTCCGTTCCCCCTGTTCCCAGTCACTGTCGGCGATCCGGGACGTGGATTCAGTCCGTTCCCCCTGTTCCCAGTCAGTGATCCGGGATGTGGATTCAGTCCGTTCCCCCTGTTCCCAGTCAGTGATCCGGGATGTGGATTCAGTCCGTTCCCCCTGTTCCCAGTCAGTGATCCGGGATGTGGATTCAGTCCGTTCCCCCTGTTCCCAGTCACCGATCCGGGATGTGCATTCAGTCCGTTCCCCCTGTTCCCGGTCACTGATCCGGGATGTGGATTCAGTCCGTTCCCCTGTTCCCAGTCACTGTCGGCGATCCCGGATGTGGATTCAGTCCATTCCCCCTGTTCCCAGTCACTGTCGGCGATCCGGGATGTGGATTCAGTCCGTTCCCCCTGTTCCCAGTCACTGATCCAGGATGTGGATTCAGTCCGTTCCCCCTGTTCCCAGTCACCGATCCAGGATGTGGATTCAGTCCGTTCCCCCTGTTCCCAGTCACTGTCGGCGATCCGGGATGTGGATTCAGTCCGTTCCCCCTGTTCCCAGTCACTGATCCGGGATGTGGATTCAGTCCGTTCCCCCTGTTCCCAGTCACTGATCCGGGATGTGGATTCAGTCCGTTCCCCCTGTTCCCAGTCACTGATCCGGGATGTGGATTCAGTCCGTTCCCCCTGTTCCCGGTCACTGATCCGGGATGTGGATTCAGTCCGTTCCCCCTGTTCCCGGTCACTGATCCGGGATGTGGATTTGTGGATTCAGTCCGTTCCCCCTGTTCCCAGTCACTGTCGGCGATCCGGGACGTGGATTCAGTCCGTTCCCCCTGTTCCCAGTCAGTGATCCGGGATGTGGATTCAGTCCGTTCCCCCTGTTCCCAGTCAGTGATCCGGGATGTGGATTCAGTCCGTTCCCCCTGTTCCCAGTCAGTGATCCGGGATGTGGATTCAGTCCGTTCCCCCTGTTCCCAGTCACTGATCCGGGATGTGGATTCAGTCCGTTCCCCCTGTTCCCGGTCACTGATCCGGGATGTGGATTCAGTCCGTTCCCCCTGTTCCCAGTCACTGATCCGGGATGTGGATTCAGTCCGTTCCCCCTGTTCCCAGTCACTGATCCGGGATGTGGATTCAGTCCGTTCCCCCTGTTCCCAGTCACTGTCGGCGATCCGGGATGTGGATTCAGTCTGTTCCCCCTGTTCCCAGCCACTGTCACTGATCCGGGATGTGGATTCAGTCCGTTCCCCCTGTTCCCGGTCACTGATCCGGGATGTGGATTCAGTCCGTTCCCCCTGTTCCCGGTCACTGATCCGGGATGTGGATTCAGTCCGTTCCCCCTGTTCCCAGTCACTGATCCGGGATGTGCATTCAGTCCGTTCCCCCTGTTCCCGGTCACTGATCCGGGATGTGGATTCAGTCCGTTCCCCCTGTTCCCATTCACTGTCGGCGATCCGGATGTGGATTCAGTCCATTCCCCCTGTTCCCAGTCACTGTCGGCGATCCGGGATGTGGATTCAGTCCATTCCCCCTGTTCCCAGTCACTGTCGGCGATCCGGGATGTGGATTCAGTCCATTCCCCCTGTTCCCAGTCACTGATCCAGGATGTGGATTCAGTCCGTTCCCCCTGTTCCCAGTCACCGATCCGGGATGTGGATTCAGTCCGTTCCCCCTGTTCCCAGTCACCGATCCGGGATGTGGATTCAGTCCATTCCCCCTGTTCCCAGTCACTGTCGGCGATCCGGGATGTGGATTCAGTCCGTTCCCCCTGTTCCCAGTCACTGATCCGGGATGTGGATTCAGTCCGTTCCCCCTGTTCCCGGTCACTGATCCGGGATGTGGATTCAGTCCGTTCCCCCTGTTCCCAGTCACTGATCCGGGATGTGGATTCAGTCCGTTCCCCCTGTTCCCGGTCACCGATCCGGGATGTGGATTCAGTCCGTTCCCCCTGTTCCCAGTCACTGATCCGGGATGTGGATTCAGTCCGTTCCCCCTGTTCCCGGTCACCGATCCGGGATGTGGATTCAGTCCGTTCCCCCTGTTCCCAGTCACTGATCCGGGATGTGGATTCAGTCCGTTCCCCCTGTTCCCGGTCACTGATCCGGGATGTGGATTCAGTCCGTTCCCCCTGTTCCCAGTCACTGATCCGGGATGTGGATTCAGTCCGTTCCCCCTGTTCCCGGTCACCGATCCGGGATGTGGATTCAGTCCGTTCCCCCTGTTCCCAGTCACTGATCCGGGATGTGGATTCAGTCCGTTCCCCCTGTTCCCAGTCACTGTCGGCGATCCGGGATGTGGATTCAGTCCGTTCCCCCTGTTCCCAGTCACCGATCCAGGATGTGGATTCAGTCCGTTCCCCTGTTCCCAGTCACTGTCGGCGATCCGGGATGTGGATTCAGTCCGTTCCCCCTGTTCCCAGTCACTGATCCGGGATGTGGATTCAGTCCGTTCCCCCTGTTCCCAGTCACTGATCCGGGATGTGGATTCAGTCATTTCCCCCTGTTCCCAGTCACTGATCCGGGATGTGGATTCAGTCCGTTCCCCCTGTTCCCAGTCACTGATCCGGGATGTGGATTCAGTCCGTTCCCCCTGTTCCCAGTCACTGTCACTGATCCGGGATGTGGATTCAGTCCGTTCCCCCTGTTCCCAGTCACTGATCCGGGATGTGGATTCAGTCCGTTCCCCCTGTTCCCGGTCACCGATCCGGGATGTGGATTCAGTCCGTTCCCCCTGTTCCCGGTCACCGATCCGGGATGTGGATTCAGTCCGTTCCCCCTGTTCCCAGTCACCGATCCGGGATGTGGATTCAGTCCGTTCCCCCTGTTCCCAGTCACTGATCCGGGATGTGGATTCAGTCCGTTCCCCCTGTTCCCGGTCACTGATCCGGGATGTGGATTCAGTCCGTTCCCCCTGTTCCCAGTCACTGATCCGGGATGTGGATTCAGTCCGTTCCCCCTGTTCCCGGTCACTGATCCGGGATGTGGATTCAGTCCGTTCCCCCTGTTCCCAGTCACTGATCCGGGATGTGGATTCAGTCCGTTCCCCCTGTTCCCAGTCACTGATCCGGGATGTGGATTCAGTCCGTTCCCCCTGTTCCCGGTCACTGTCACTGATCCGGGATGTGGATTCAGTCCGTTCCCCCTGTTCCCAGTCACTGTCGGCGATCCGGGATGTGGATTCAGTCCGTTCCCCCTGTTCCCGGTCACCGATCCGGGATGTGGATTCAGTCCGTTCCCCCTGTTCCCGGTCACTGATCCGGGATGTGGATTCAGTCCGTTCCCCCTGTTCCCAGTCACTGTCGGCGATCCGGGATGTGGATTCAGTCCGTTCCCCCTGTTCCCAGTCACTGTCGGCGATCCGGGATGTGGATTCAGTCCGTTCCCCCTGTTCCCGGTCACCGATCCGGGATGTGGATTCAGTCCGTTCCCCCTGTTCCCGGTCACCGATCCGGGATGTGGATTCAGTCCGTTCCCCCTGTTCCCGGTCACCGATCCGGGATGTGGATTCAGTCCGTTCCCCCTGTTCCCGGTCACCGATGGGGATGTGGATTCAGTCCGTTCCCCCTGTTCCCGGTCACCGATCCGGGATGTGGATTCAGTCCGTTCCCCCTGTTCCCGGTCACCGATCCGGGATGTGGATTCAGTCCGTTCCCCCTGTTCCCGGTCACCGATCCGGGATGTGGATTCAGTCCGTTCCCCCTGTTCCCGGTCACCGATCCGGGATGTGGATTCAGTCCGTTCCCCCTGTTCCCAGTCACCGATCCGGGATGTGGATTCAGTCCGTTCCCCATGTTCCCAGTCACTGATCCGGGATGTGGATTCAGTCCGTTCCCCCTGTTCCCGGTCACTGATCCGGGATGTGGATTCAGTCCGTTCCCCCTGTTCCCGGTCACCGATCCGGGATGTGGATTCAGTCCGTTCCCCCTGTTCCCAGTCACCGATCCGGGATGTGGATTCAGTCCGTTCCCCCTGTTCCCAGTCACTGATCCGGGATGTGGATTCAGTCCGTTCCCCCTGTTCCCGGTCACCGATCCGGGATGTGGATTCAGTCCGTTCCCCCTGTTCCCAGTCACTGATCCGGGATGTGGATTCAGTCCGTTCCCCCTGTTCCCAGTCACTGATCCGGGATGTGGATTCAGTCCGTTCCCCCTGTTCCCGGTCACTGATCCGGGATGTGGATTCAGTCCGTTCCCCCTG